>NW_007730657.1:110966-154535 GCF_000696425.1 Galeopterus variegatus
TATGGAACCTTGTCAAGTAAGACAGCCTTGGAAGCACCAAGGTCACTCTGACATTTTCCCAACTTTGTCCCTAGAAGCATGGTCATAAGAGAATTCTCTAACCTACCTCCCCTAAAAGTAGGTCACAGGACCCTCATTCCAGAGTGGTTCTTCCCTATACGCCGAGGTTAAGAATCTGAAAAGACCAACCTTACTAAGCTTTTATTAACATTAGATTATACCCCTTTTTTCTTCCATTGCACTTCAGCACAGCTGTCCATATTATTACAGTTTTCCCTGCATCTTTGGGTCTTCATTTCTGAAGTCTCCCATGTCCCATAAAACTTTGGTTAAATAAATTTGTTATACTTCTCTCTTATTAATCTGTCTTTTGTTATAGGGGTGTCAGCCATGAACCTTGTAACAGGTGAGAAGAAGATATTACTTTTTCTTCCTTACACAGCCCTAGCTGGAGGTGAGACTACAAAGGTAGCTTTGGGTCAGGAACTGTCTTTTAAGACATGCTAAAAATAACTCTCTGTCATAAACAGACACTAACCCGCAATAAGAATTAGGGGCCTGTCTCATATAATGGTGGAGGATTTTAGTGAGGTTGTAAAAATATCCTTCTGATTCTGGCATATGGTTCTCTTACATCATTCAACCCAAAGGAGGATGTCTTTATTCCTTCTTGAAATACAGATGTTCTGCAATTGTGCTTGCCTGCTAAAAGCTGACATGAGCTTTAATTGTTATTTATATTGATAGCAGTCCAAAAATCAATCTGATTCCACTACCTCTGCTGCTGAGTGGCTACAGAGAATGTGACACATAGGGAAAGTCTCATTTAAGAAAGGCACCTGTCAGAATATCGAACATCCTGCCCTAAGGATATCATCAACCCTAGAGAATTTAGTCTCCTGATGTAATATGTCTAACTTGTCTCATTCACTGTGTTGACATGTAATGCATGGCAGAATAGAAGGGGAAGGAAGTTGCAGAAATTTTTATGACTTGTTGACAGTATATTCAGTTCTGTACAAAACCAGGAAGAAAGATTTTCTCAACTGGGATTGAGAACTGCGAACAATCGCAACAGAAAAGGATATGTTCGGACCATTAGGCTTTTCTATCAACTGATCATCCAAAGTTGTACATAAGATTTCTTTCCAGAGAAAATAAATAATCCCCTCACCTAAAGGAAGAACGACCCCTTATCTGGCAGAAACATGCCAGGCTGCTTCATTGTCGTGATAAAACATCTTCCTTTTCCTCATCATCCACGTATCTGAGAGTCAAATGCATGTAGCAAGCAACTAACGGGTACAAAACTATGCTATCTACCCTAAGTGAATAATTGTGCAGTATATGCATGTATTGAAACCACACACCATAACCCACAAATATGTACAAGTAAAACTTAAAATTAGGAAAAGTAAAATGATGAGATAGATGGTAATGATCTGCTAAAATATGAAAATATGGAAGGACAAGTTTTTTGTTTTTTTTTAATTGGTTATGCACATTCATGGGATACAAAGCTGACTGTCACTACTTGTGTCCAAGATGTAATGGCCAGATCAACACTATCAGCATGCCCATTACCACAAATTGCAATTATTCCCCGTGTCCCCCACCCAATTAATCCCCTCCCTCTCTCCCCTGCCCTCTCTCCCCCTTCCTCCACCCCATGCTGTGACCCTAGGTATGCTCACTCCCTCTGCAAGTCTGACACACCACTGTGGTCTTTCTTTCCTTCCTTCTTTCTCTCTTAGCTCCCACTTAGGAGTGAGGACATGCAGTATTTTTCCTTCTATGCCTGGCTTATTTCACTCAGCAAAATTTTCTCCAAGCTCATCCATGCTGCTGTGAATGTCAGAACTTTATTCTTTTTTATGGCAGAGTAGTATTTTGTGGTGCATATATGCCACATTTTCTTTATTCAGTCATCCATCGATGGACATTTAGTTTGGTTCCATTTCTTGGCTATTGTAAATGGAGCTGCGATGAACATTGACATGCAAGTATCCCTTCGACATGATGATTTCCATTCCTTTGGGTATATACCCAGAATTGGGGTTGCCGAATCATGTGGTTGTTCTATCTGTAGTTTTTTGAGAAACCTCCATACTGTTTTCCATATTGGTTGTACTAATTTACAGTCCCACCCACAGTGTAGGAGTGCTCCCTTCTCTCCACATCCTCACCAGCATTTGTTATCACCTTTCTTATTATAGCCAGTCTAACTGGGGTGAAGCGATATCTCAGTGTGTTTTTGATTTGCATTCCTCTGATTATTAGTGATGTTGAGTATTTTTTTAAGTGCCTGTTAGCTGTTTATATTTTTATTTTTTTTTACAAGGAATATTTCTGGAGAGGAGAATGCTCCTTAAGGGATATTTGTGGTTCCTCTTGCCCAAACTTTTCTTGCAGCTCCAATTTACATATTGAAATTTCTGGTAACTTGTCTTCTTCTCCTCCTGAATAATAATTCTATTTTCAGTGCTTGGTAATCACTTAACAGACTCCTGTGATAGGCAAAGTGGGGAAAGTAAGGCATCTTTCAGTTACTTCCTGTATCAGCAAATCATCAAGACTGTTCTTCTCTACTAAGATACCTCAAGGATTTCTTAACACCTCATACCCATGAGTGTTCTCTTTCAAATAAGAGTCTTGAATATGTCTGACTTTCTTTTAAATTGGCTTATGACCTTGAGCTTTCCCAACATCAGTAGGGAACTTCAACTCGATGATTTTAATTTCAATTGCTCTAGTTTCAATTTAGCAGCATTGCTTGGAATACTCCATAATTCCTAGAAATGGCAACTTCTGGAATCATAACTGGCTGCTGTTTACTTTTAAAACTCCACCTGGCATTCCTTGGATAGGGATCAGCCATTAATACTAAGTCACAGTGCCAGGTGACGCCACGTGTGTGGTCTCTTCCCAGGTCATACATTATCATGTCAAAATATAGAGCTAGCATTAGTGAATAACAACTAATGGTGGGGACATTATAGCCACTGAGAATTGAAAGAGTCTAAGAAGTAAAACTGGAGGTGCAGACTTCCCACGGGTGAGAAATAAGGGAAGAATCAGAAAACAAGAAAGTTTAAACTCTTTTAAGGAGGTAATAACTTCTTTAATAGGATTGGTTAGGGTAATGTGGACTTAAAGCTGAAGTAAAATTTTGATAAAAAGAATTTCAGAGTTTCCTTTGATAAGGCTCTTTATTCAAAGATACTACAGAATTCCAAGACTATTCTAGGCATATTATCATCAAGATAATTAAGAAACAGGGCATAAAATGTAAGCGCTAACAGTCTGATGTGAGAGAGAGGCCATGTGGGTAACTTCTTATTAGCAAGAGATTTCTGCAACCACATCTTTGATTTACCAATATTCCTCAGAAGTTATTACAGGGGATTTATGATAAATATGAGTGGAGAAGGCAGTAATAATAATAATATTGGTGAGAACTAAAATGACTTTGAATTAGGGCATGCCAAGTTTGGGGGTGTATGCATATGTTATATTTGAGACCATTATTAGATTAGACTGACAAAATGGAGGGAAAAGAGAGAAAAAGACACTTGGTTTTTGGTATCTACAAATGGCTGTGAATATTATCTGAAATAAATGCAAATGAAGAGGGGAGAGTTCTTTTGTGTCTGGGTGGGTGGGGAGAGTAGTTCTGAATAGCTACAGTCTATAAAGACTCAATTACCTGTCATTTTTATGTAATTGTCAGGAAGGTGGACTTGTCCGGCATGTGTGGTTAATGTGGGCAGTAGAACAACTCAGGATGAAAAATAAAATCCCTCATTTATTGCCTTTAGTTAACATACAGGAATTGATTCAACTATGAATTTTTCCTGTTTGGCCTTACACAGATTGTTCTCAAAGAAATACCAGCCAAGGAAAATGTTACTCCTCTGAAGGTAGAATAATCTATGATGATAAAAACAACAACAACAACAAAACAGTGCCTGGAAAAGGAGAAGAAATATTTTTTCCCCATCATTAGAAGAGTAGTTTGTGATCACTTTGATGTAAGTGGCATGAAGTGAAGAAAGACTACAAATATCCAGATAAGTGCTATCAAAAAAAAAGAATATTGGTTTAATTATCTAGATCATTTAAAAGTTCATTGCCTTAAATGTATTTGACTGTTTCCAAAAAATAGTGTTGCATGTGAATGTATTAAAAAGAGATTCACCATCAGAAAGAACTGTGGGAATCTGCTATCTTCCATCTAACAACAATTAATATTCATCATATTATTCAATTTCATAGATCTCATTTTCTCAACTAGAAAATAAAAAAAAAAGAGAGAGGTCTTCAAGAAATTTATGGAAAGGTTCATACTACCTTTTAATTCTATTTTTCTATGAACTTTTTGAAGTACGCTTGTTTTAGCACAAAACTCATATGGCCATACTCTATCCTATATACTCAGCTAATCTTTTTTTTTTAATTGGTTATGAATATTCATGATATACAAAGCTGATGGTCACCCCTAGTGCCCACCATGTAGGGGCCAGAATCATACTGGCTGTATACCCATTACCACATACCCCGTGTCCCACCCAATTATCTCCAACCTCCCTCCCCCTCCCCCTTTCCCTCCAATCCACTTTGTAGCCTAAAGAAAGCTCTCTCCCTCTGCAAGTCAATGCACTACTGTGGTCTATCTTTCCTTTCTTCTTTCTCTCTTAGCTCCCATGTACGAGTGAGTACATGTGGTATTTATCCTTCTGTGCTTTGCTTATTTCAGTCAACATAAGTTTCTCCAGGTTCATCAATATTGTTGTAAATGGAAGTATTTCATTCTTTTTTATGGCAGAGTAGTCTTCCAGTGTATATATACCACAGTTTCCTTATCCATTCATCCATCAATGAACATTTAGGTTGGTTCCATGTCTTGGTTATCATAAACAGAGCTGAGATGAATGTGGGAGTGCAGGTATCCTTTCGACATAATGATTTCCATTCCTCTGGGTATGTACCCAGAAATGGGATTGCTGGATCATAAAGAAGATCTATCTGTAATTGTTTCAGAAAACTGCATACCATTTTCCATATTGGTTGTATAAATTTACAGTCCCACCAACAGTGCAGTAGTGTTCCCTTCTCTTCACACCCTCACCAGCATTTGTTATTCCCCATCTTTTTGATTATAGCCAGTCTACCTGGGTGAGATGGTATCTCAATGTAGTTTAAATTTGCATTTCTCTGATGACTGCTGAGGTGAGCATTTTTTTCATGTATCTGTTGGCCATTTGTATGTCTTCCTTTGAAAAATGTCTATTCAGCTTCTTTGCCCATTTTTTAATAGGGTTATTTGTTTTTCTACTGTATAATTGTTTGAGTTCCTTGTATATTATGGATATTAATCCCTTGTCAGATGCATGGTTAGCAACAGTTTTCCCCCCTCAGTAGGTTATCATTTCATTTTGTTGATTATTTCCTTTGCTGTACAGAAGCTTTTTTAGTTTGATATAGACCCATTTGTTTATTTTTTTCTTTTGCTACTTGTGCTTTCAGGCTCATGTTCACAAAGTCTGTGAACAGACCTAATTGCTGATGTGTTTCACCTATATTTTCCCTTAGTAATTTTACAGTTTCAGGTATTACACTTATGTCTTGAACCATTTTGAGTTGATATTAGTGTATGGTGAGAGATGCATGTCTAGTTTCTTTCTTCTGCATATGGATATATAGTTTTCCCAGCACCACTTGTCGAAGAGGCAGTCTTTTCTCCAATGTAGATTTTTGTTGCCTTTGTCCAATGTCAGATCGCTATAAGCCTGAGGGGTGATTTCTGGGTTCTCAATTCTATTCCACTGGTCTAAGTGTCTATTTTTATAGACAGTACCATGCTGTTTTGGTTACAATAGCTTTGAAGTATAATTTGAAGACAGGTAGTGTTATGCATCCAGCTTTACTTTTTTTGCTCAGGATTTCTTTGCATATTTGGGGTCTTTTGTTGTTCCATATGAAAGGTAAAATTGTTTTTTTCCACTTTTGTGAAAATGTCATTGGTGCTTTGATAGAGATTGCTTTGAATCTGTAGATAGTTTTGTGTAGTACAGACATTTTCACAATGTTAATTCCTCCAATCCAAGAGCATGGAATATCTTTCCATCTTTTTGTGCCTTCTTTAATTTTTTTCAGAAGTGGTTTGTAGTTCTCATTGTAGAGGTATTTCACCTCCTTGGTTATATTGATCCCTAGATATTTTATCTTTTGTGTGTGACAACTGTAAATGGGCTTACTTTCTTTATTACTCTTTCTGTTAGTTCATTATTTGAGCATATAAAAGCAACTGATTTGGAGGCATTTATTCTGTATCCTGCAATGTTACTGAAGTTATTAATCATCTGTAGGAATTTTTTGATAGTCTTTAGGTTTTTCTACATATACCATCATGTCATCTGCAAATAGAGACAGTTTGACTTTGTCTTTTCCAATCTGGATTTTCTTTATTTCTTTTCTTGCCTGATCGTTCTGGATAGTACCTCCAGTACTATGCTAAATAGAAGTGGCGAGCATGGGCATCCTTGTCTTGTTCCTGTTCTTAAAGGAAAGACCTTCAGTTTTTCCCCATTCAGAATGATACTGGCAGTGGACTTGTCATAAATGGCTTTTATTGTGTTGAGATACTTTCCTTCTATACTTAATTTGTTGAGAGTCTTTATCATGAAGTGGTGTTGAATTTTGTAAAGTGCTTTTTCATCATCTATTGAGATAATCAATGTCTTTGTCCTTGAGTTTGTCCATGGGATGTATCATATTTATTGACTTTCATATGTTGAACCATCCTTGCATCCTTGGATTGAATCCCACTTGATCATAGTGTATAATTTTTTTTAATGTCTTGCTGTATTCTGATTGCTAATATTTTGCTGAGGATTTTTTCATCTAAGCTCCTCAAGGATACTGGCCTATAATTTTGTTCTTTTGTTGTTTCTTTATCTGGTTTTTGTGTCAGAGTTATGTTGTCTTCATAGAATAAGTTTGGGAGAGTAGCTTCTGTTTCAATTGTTTGGAGTAGTTTTAGGAGAATTGGTATTAACTCCTCTTTAAAAGTTTGATAGAATTCAGCTGTAAAGCTATCCATATGCAATCAATCTTCAACCCTTTGAAGTGGCTACTCTTACTATCTATATTCTAAACTTGAGAAAATTGAGACAAAAAACTCCCAAAAAACAAACAAACAAACAAAAAAAAAAACAAAAAAGTCACTAGCCAAAGTCATAAAATTATGAAGCAGTAAGTTTGGAAAACTAACCCCAGTAATGCTCAGTCCTTTCATTTCGTGGCAGTATGTGCTGTTTGAAGACAGGGAAAAATTGTCTTGACTACATTTTTGCCCCACTCCAGATTTTGATACAATAATTTTTAAAGTGGCAATAATGATTGCTGGAAGAATAAATGGAAGATTTGACTTCCAAAAATTTAGATTAGTCTATTACTAGTTCTTACCTTGTCCAAAAGTTTGTGTTTTTTTCTTTCTAAATATACAATAATATAAGCCTATTTTGGATAATAAAGATAATAAAAGCAATCCAAATTAAAGATGAAAATAACAGTGATGATCCCTATTTAGACATGTTCATAACAGTTCCTCAAACAGATGGAAGATGATTTCTTGCTCAAATAAAGTTAAAATGATGATCAGTGAATAGATCTCTTTCAATAGGTAATTCATGACTTAGGACTCATGTTTTGTAGCAGTTCATCTATCTTCCAGGGCCTTTAATCCAAGGATGGATCCTCTAGAACCAGAAAGAGAGAATGGAGAACACACATCTCCTTCCATAGGTGATAACTAGTCTCATACCCCTGCCAAGATGCAGGATGGAAGATGAGCACAGATCTTTGTTGGACAGCTGTACATCTGTATAGTTTCTTAAGTCTGAGAACATATTGCAAATGCCATCACTATTGTGAGTTCAATCGAGACTTACTGTCCTGAAGATGTGCCTAAATGAATCATAGCACCCATGTCCTTAAAGGACAGTACAAAGCAGCAAACAATTTTTAAAGTACCTATAGTGTGCCTAGTATTGTATTCAACACTGTGAGGGACACATTATACACAGGATATGAGGACTTAACTGACAATGTTACAGTATCATCAATGTGTAAAATAGCAGTAGACCATGATAGGTGCAACCCATTTCACACTCTACAGTCAGGGGAAAAAATCTCCACATAAGTTACCAAGGAAGACACCTTGCAAAAGATGAACCATAAATAGAATATAGATAGACTACAGGAAGGAGAAAAATATTCCAATATATAGGGGATAGAGAAAAACCATGAATCATAGTTCAGCTCTTCCAAAATCAGCACTGTTAATCATAAGCCCAATCTTTTATGAGATTTTTATATATGACACTCTTTATAAATGACAGAAGGCTTTTAGCCAATTGGTGATAAAACTGAATTAATTAAAATTTACAAGATCTCTCAGGGTGTTTCAAACACTGTATTTTACTCATTTATTTTGAAAAAGATTGGTATAATTGGCACTATTTCATCATTTTATTGCATGGACATAAAGAAATGCCTTTCTAAGAATGTTTTCCTATAGCATAGTATTTATTTCAAGTGCTTTTCCTTTTTTTTTTTTTGGATCCATTTGGTTTAACATTTAGGAAGAAATTGATGTTATTAAAGAAAACTATAGCACAAATCACAACTGTCAACTCTTATAGTTTTTAGGCTTTAACAGACTAAGATGAATTACTTCATCATTGAATAAATCATGACTAATCATAATTTGTGTATGTACTTGGACTGTGCAATTGAGACTGGCAACTCTACAGCCTGCCCAGAACTAATTGCTATAAATGTGCCAGATGTTGTAAAAATCTGGACACATTTGTGATAAAAGCCGAATGGTGCAAATTTGGTATGAAGCTAGAAGTGCATGATTTAAGGTTGTAATCTATATTTCTGACATTATAGGTCAAAGATATATAGTAAGTATAGAGAGCCTTTATTAATATTGTAAAAGGTTATTTCCCTCTGCACTAAAAACCATTTTTTTTTCTTTTATGTCTTGATCCTAGTAGATCTGGGCTTGGCTATAAATTCCTATGCTCCCACAAAGGGCATCAGTTTGTGGAAAAATAAGAAACTAAGGTTTAAATTAGAACACTGTTCTCTTTGTTTTAGACATTAACAGAGACCCCCACCTTGTTACGAACACAAATGCATACAAAATAGAATGTTTCCATTTTTTAAGCATCCTAAGGTTATTAAGACAGAAATAATAGATTGAGAGGAGAAAAAAAAGAACACTTTGGCACTTTCTGATTCATTCAGAATGAAGCTGCATATCCCAACATTAAATAATAAGCAAACACTACTTAGAGGTTATGGGTATCAATATTTCCATTTTCTATGCATTGTTATGGTAATAAAGCCTTTTAGTCAAGGAAAATATGAAGCTATAAAACTTAATGCTCTATTTGAGGAGCAATTACAGCAAATTATAAGCAACTGGGTTGTACAAAACTGTGATGAATAAAATTTTAAAGTATAATAATATACTGTAAGCATTTATATGGCTGATACTATCCATTTATTTTAAGTGTCAGTCTTTCTAAAGATAATTACCGAAAAAATCTGGATTTTTGAAATAATTAGCATGTTGATTACTTGGAAGGATTGGCTTCAAATTAGTTTGTGATTAGGAATTTTTAATAGAGTTGTGGTAGGAAATACCACATTTTATCTTCCATCCCATTGAATGCAGTAGAGAATCTGTTGCATGCTTCAAAGTAACTATGTGTATGTTTAATTACTTTGTCAAGACAATCACATATTTACTGTTAATTATTTCTAACTAAATATTTGCAGAAGTTTTATAGAAGTTTAAGCATTTTACTTGTGATATTTACAAAATTAAAACCAATATGCTTTTTAACCTACTAAATGCCTAAATTCAAGTATATATGAACAATCAGGTATAGTTTACAAAATTCACGGCAATGGGTGTTTTCCTATGTATGCTTTCATTTCACTTTATGTAAAAGACAGAAAGTAATATGTAACTAGATATATATCTGCATTATACATTAATTAAGTTATATTCAATAAATAATTATTAATGCTATTTCTTTATTAAAACCGTTTCCTAAGTCTACTTAATACCAGTTTGGTAATTTGAGTAATATTTATATTTAATTGTTATTTAGTTATATTATTGCTATTTTTGATAAAAATATCAATAAACCAATTCACCTAAATATCTTTGCAAATCTTAATACATTATATATTTACAATATGTTTTTGTATCTAATATATTTGTTTTCCCATTTGTTTTTTTTTTTGAAAGGTATTTTCTCTTTTCATCTATTCATGCAGGTTATTTGGGATGACTTACAGTTAATAATGAGATATTTTCATATTATCGGTTTACTTAATAACCTTTTAGCACAGCTATATGAAAACCTTTTACAACTTACAGTGGAGGAAATATAAAGATGTCTTTAAATAAATATACAGTTAATAATTATAAACCTCCAGAGGATTCTATAGGGTCTTTGGTGTTCTGCATATACCCTTACTAACTGCATAAATGTGAATGTAATGCAAGAATATTCTGTAGACATAAAATTGAATGCCTGCCTTACCCACTACAGACTTCTTTCTCTGTGTAACTGTGTCCATAGCAATTGTCTGAGTTAAAATGCTTCTACAACTTGACTCACTGGCAATCACTGATTGGCACAAAGATAGGCACCTGTACACCTCATTGTCTGACTGAGTTAATTAATTTTCACTTAAAAATGAAAATAAGAGAACTAGGTTCTGCATTTAGGCAGTGTTATTTCTGAGCTGAAATTTCTATTGGGATGGGGTCAGAGTCAGATCCCTGAGAACTCAAAGACACATTGTGTTGGAGAAGAAACTATTCTTTCACAGGTTAAACTTTTATTATGGAAGCAGACATACACACACAGAACGTAGGCTCACACACCCACACACAGAGAAATAATCCTTATAAGTGAGCACTAAAAAAGTGTTTTAGTTTTTAAAATTTTACATTTGAGTTTCAACCTCCAGGCAGTATGTTTTCCTTTCTGTTTGTTTGCTATGGATATCTAAGAAATTTATTTTTTGCATCCTCTATTAGTACCCAGTTACTGTAAGCTACTTTCAATAGGTTTCTTTGACTTTCAATCAAAACCCCCTGATATAGGAAGAAAGGACAGGAACAACAAAAAAGAGTTGAATTAAAAAAAAATAAGTAGGGGCCGGCCCGGTGGCGCACTGCTACAGTGTGCCGCTTGGGAAGCGTGGCGGCGCTCCCGCCGAGGGTTCGGATCCCACATACAGACCGGCCGCTCACTGGCTGAGCGAGGAGTGGGAGCAACACCGAGGGTTGCGATCCCGTTGCCGGTCCCGGTCTGGTACGGGAGCGACACTGAGGGTTGTGATCCGTTGCCGGTCACGAAAAAATAAAATAAAATAAAAAATAAAAATAAGTAAGAAACACAACTATAACATTCTAAGACTGCATTTTGTTAAGCTGAAATCTTAAAACAATTAGTTTCAAAGAACATCCACCTAAAAGCCCATGGTTGGAAAGAACAGATATTGGATTCCTGAAAAACTCATGGTGTCTTCAAGCCCAATGTGCAAGTCCCTGAAAGCAATGGAAAATTCTGGGGCACCCTTTATTTAGCATATTTGATGATCCTCAGGCTACCCCTTTAAGTAAATAATTTTTTTCCTTGTAGGTTTATTTTCTAGCTTGACTCCTCTAAGTATTCAGCACTCACAAGTTCAACTAAAATATGCAGAAAGTTTCATAATCTAATAGTTAAAGGTAGTAAGAAAGAAAAATTGGTAGAATCCAAAAAGAGACAGAACAGTGAGAGTGAGAGAAAATGAAAACAGGGATCAAGAGTGACCAAGAACTGATTAATATCCATAATATACAAAAAAACTCAAACAATTACACAGTAAAAAAAACAAATAACCCAAATAAAAACTGGGCAAAGGAGCTGAATAAACATTTTTCAAAGGAAGACATATAAATGGTCAACAGGAACATGAAAAAATGCTCAACAACACTAGTCATCAGGGAAATGCAGATTAAAACCACATTGAGATACCACCTCACCCCAGTTACACAGGCTATAATCAAAAAGACAGAATAACAAATGCTGGTGAGGGTGTGGAGAGAAGGGAACACTCCTGCACTGTTGGTGTGACTGTAAAATAGTACAACCACTATGGAAAACAGTATGGAGGTTTCTCAAACAGCTACAGATAGATCTTCCACATGATCCAGCAATCCCACTTCTGGGTATATATCCAGAGGAATGGAAATCATAATGTCAAAGAGATACCTGCACTCCCATGTTCATTGCAGCTCTGTTTACAACAGGCAAGATATGGAACCAACCTACATGTCCATCGATGGATGATCGGATAAGGAAACTGTGGTATATATACTCCATGGAATACTTCTCTACCATAAAAAAAGAACAAAATTCTCCCATTTGTAGCAACATGTATGAGCTTGGGGAAACTTAGGTTGAGTGAAATAAGCAAAGCACAGAGGGATAAATACCACATGTTTTCAATCATGAGTGGGAGCTAAGAGAGAAAGAAGGAAAGAAAGACCACAGTGGTGTGTTGGACTTGCAGAGGGAGCAAGCAGACCTAGGGATACAAAGTGGAGTGGGGGAGAGGGGGATGGGAAGAGAGGTCAGGGATAATTGGGAATAGGACGTGGGGTATAATCTCAATTTGTGGTAATGGGAATGCTGCCAGTATGGATCTGGCCATTACATCTTGGGCATGACTGGTGACAATCAGCTTTGTATCTCTTGAATATTCATAATCAATAATAAACAAACAAACAAATAATAAATGAACAAACAAAAAAGAGTGACCCTGAACTGAGAAAAAAGCAAAAGGGAGTACCAGGAGATAACAAGGAAATGGAAGTCAAGTTTTTCCAACCATTTCATTTATACCCCAAAGAGCCATTGCCATATTCGAAACCAATTGCCAAACCAACTGGGCCCTTGTTCCGCAAGTACCTTTATTGTAGACGGTTCAGTATTCCTCCTTCCCCAACGTCACCACTGAGATAAGTTGTAAATAGAGAAAAAACTCAACAGCCCTTTAGAATCCATCCCCCCATTCCTGGGAGGTTTTACTCTGTTGGTCAGACTTTTTTATCTTTTTGATAAAAATCCCTTAACCAGCCCAGATTTCTTATATAAATCTTGCTTCCCTAGCAAAATAGTACAAAGTTTGGTTATTGAGAAATAATATAGTAAAAATATTGTTTTAACTATGAAATTATTTTGGTTTTCAATTAAAACTTCCATTTTTTTTTTCAAAATTGTTGTATGAGGTATGCAGAATTGCCTTTTTCAAAAATATACTGTAAGATTTGGGTTATCAATAAAAGCTTCTAACATTGAGCTCTTTCATACTATTTTCTTTAGGAAGAGCATATGACCAAAGATCTACCAAATTAAGTAAAAATAAACCAAATATCTAAACGAAATACTTCCAATGTCCTGTTCTGTCTCTATAGAGAAAGGACTCCCTCTAGGTTCCTGTTTCTTTATCACATCTCCTAAATTCTCCCTGAACACACGTCCTTGCACCTCCCCTGAGGCAACTGTGTACACATCTTATTGAGCAGAGACCAGTGCCCTAATTTTGTGCCATACATGTCATGTTATAGTCTCTTTTCTTTTACTAGTCCATGTGATACATATGGCCAGCACATGTTCTTACATGTGAAGAGACCAAGCCAGATTGGGCACTTCAGTCTCAAAGTCTTCTATAACATGGGGAAAATTAATGACTTATTAATGAGTACTGTGAAAAATAAATAGGAACATAAAAGTAAATGAAATACCAAGTGTAACTAAATATTCATCTGATGCTTATTTATACAGGAAGTGTTCAATCAATGGTAGCTCTTATACCATTACAATAATGATAGTCATTTTCACATTTTATTGTCTTATTTTGACAAATAAATGTCAATAAAACACAAGCGACACAGGAATTCAGGAAGACATTTAGTTAGCAATACCCAAGTCAAACTGTGAGTAAACCATAATCTATCTGCTTCTTTCAGGTGGCTTCAATATATGGTTAATCATTTGAGTTTTTAAATCATCTTCAAGCCCTTAGATTTCAGATTTTCAACTTCTGGTGGAAAACAAATGGATCTTTCCTCACAGATGCTGCTACCTCCTTGGTGGTCAAAGCCTGTCTCTTTATCACATTTTAGCCACCAAGTCAGAATGCTTTAAATTCTTCCTTGGCCTACCCCTGTGGACAAAGAGGCTACAAGAAGCTTCCTGAGTTCTTCATTATCTACCTCAAGAGATCAATCTCATATTGAAAGAGACTTATTTCATCTATTTTAAGTAATTATTTAATTTTCTGTTGCCTAGAGATAGAAATGGTGAAGACAAATATAGTGAATCTGAAATGTGCTAAGATATCCTAAGCTGCCACTAACGCAGTAAGGTCAATTCTCTATCGATCTATCATCTTGATATTACAGCATTTGTTAGTTATTAACCTGAAGAGACATGCATTTAAACCTTAAGATCACAGTAGAGGAATGAATATATACTATTTTAATGCCATTACTAATTTTTCATTTCTGGCCCTTGTTTTGATTGTCATTTAAAATGGGACTAGATTACAATGGCTAAGGTTAATGAGACAATTAACTTTATACATGATACCAATCACAAAGATTGTTTTATTGTAATTAACCGTGGTGACTTCTAGCAGAGTTCTTTGTACTAATAAATATATATATTTTAAGGAATACTCAAGGCTTAAGGGAATTATTTTGAAAGTTTCAAAAGCATATCAAGAAGTCAGATGTAGAAATATTTAATTAAGTTTTGCTGGGGGAGATAAAGTGAGCAGGAATCATGTGAAATGCAAGTTTGCAGTAGTCAGCAGTATATCAGTTTCCAAATAGATAGATACAGGCATTCACATGAGAGCTTTTAGTGTGTTTCTAGAACCTCCCATTTGACCTTTTCTTCAGTCTGTTTTTCCAATGTGTTTGTTTTCTGACTGATATATTCAAATGCTCCTTTTCTGCTGACAGTGCCCAATTTCGTTGTTTTATGGGAATGCAGCTTGAGAAATTTGCAAAGACATGACCAGTAGCTTGTGCACAAAAATGGATTTCAGAAATTGAAGAGCTGTAATGTTTCTTGTGTTTTCTCCCTCACAGTGAAGCTTGTCAGCGTCTCATGTAAATGAATTTCATAATTTTAAAGATTCAGACCTTTAAAGGTATACCCACTGTCAGGATTTCACTTGCATTGGTGGGGCATCTCCCTCTGATATACATACACTCCTGGGACTTTAAGTGCCTTCTTTCAGGTGTTCAGAGAGGATAAGGAGTCACTTTGGCAAAAGACAAGGCAAGCAACTGCTAGCTGAAAAACAAGTTATTTTTTAAAAAACTTTAAACATACCTCTAGAGGTTTTTATTTCTATTATGCTTTCTGTCAGCGCTGAGTGAGGCAGTAATTAATTTGTTTTCCCGCTGTTGTATGAATTTCTCTATTTAACTTTTTTGGAGAATTTCAATGCTTTCTTCTTTCTTTTTTTATTCTGGAATGACACAATGACATATCTCTGTACAGTGGTGTCCTAATTAGTTTATCTCCTGACATAATTTTAATTAGCTTTATGATATTTCTAGCTGAATTTTCTTCATTGACAATTGCTACTGTGCTTTAAATAAAGTGGTGATATTTGTGTTATAACCTCATTTGCTTTTTGAAATCCTCCTACAACTAGCACAGAAAGAGAATGTTTTCCTTTTTACCAACAGGATGCTGAGTTATGGTAAAACAAGCAATGGATTTCTCCCATGATCAGTCCCGTTTTGACATCTGGGCCCTGGATAGCAGACTAAAAGTGTCTGTGTAGAGAGGAGATCACTCAACAATGTGGTCTCATTGCATTCTCCATCAGAACGAGGAATTCCCAGTAATGTCTGCAGACTGAAGCAATATATGGCCTAGAGGCAGCTGAGCTTGTTTTTTTGTGTTTTTTGTTTGTTTGTTTTTTCTTTCTTTCTTTCTTTCTTTTTTTTTTTTTTGCCAGTATATAGCCCTGGGAAGATTTTCTTATATTACTTTACACTACTTCTCTATTGTACTTTTTCTGTTCTTCTAAACTGGAAACATATTTCTCATTCTATTCAGCAATTACTGAGTTTCCCTAGTGGTTTAACGTATGTGAATCACCTGTAAGATGGTGAACATTTAATATATCTACAGCCTCATTCCCAAATTACCTGAATGATGTAAAGTAGAAGTTTGGGATTTAAAATCTGTTGTAGAAAACCCTTTTTCTTCCCTTTTACAGATACTAAATTACAATTTGAATCAGTTATTGAAAACCAACATGTAATCTCTAGCTCCCACTCTTGTTGTTTTAAGTACAGAGTAGTTAAAAGGGAACTATTGGAATAGAGTATATCTAATCTGTTTCATCTGTAACTGGTATAACTATATTCATTTGAAAAATGTAACTAGTATATTTTAAAAATCCCTCTCATCCTCATACCAGCCACCTGCCAAAAAAATAAAAATAAAAAATTGTTTCATCTGTAACTGGTATAACTATATTCATTTGAAAAATGTAACTAGTATATTTTAAAACTCCCTCTCATCCTCATACCAGCCACCTGCCAAAAAAATAAAAATAACAAATAAAAGACCCCTCTAAGATACACTTGCTAATGGCTCCTCCAATTTTTGAAAAAGACCCCTCTAAGATACACTTGCTAATGGCTCCTCCAATTTTTGAATTAAAATTCCAAATTCTATCTGAGCCAAATGAAGTGACAGATTAAGGCATGTCATGGAATTCTCAAACTTGCTTTAAAAAAAAAAAAAAGGTTTTGATTGACACATAATATTTGTATACATTTATGGGGTACAATGTGATTTTCCAAATGAAGTGACAGATTAAGGCATGTCATGGAATTCTCAAACTTGCTTTAAAAAAAAAAAAGTTTTTGATTGACACATAATATTTGTATACATTTATGGGGTACAATGTGATTTTTAGGTACATGTATACAGTGTGCAATGATCATATTAGAGTAATTAGCATATTTATCACTTCAAACATTTGTCATTTCTTTGTGTCATGGTCTTGAATCAATCNAGGTACATGTATACAGTGTGCAATGATCATATTAGAGTAATTAGCATATTTATCACTTCAAACATTTGTCATTTCTTTGTGTTGGGTACATTCAAAATCCTCTCTACTAGCTCTTTGCAATTTTACAATCAATTGATAACTGTAATCTCCCATCGGAAATACAGAATACTAGATCTTATTCCTCTTATCTAGCTGCATTTTTGTACCCATTGGTTACCCTCCCCAAAGAATTCCACGGTGTAAAGCAATGCTAATATTCTCCACAAGTAAAGAAATTAGATAACACATTTAATGTTGAGTTTTGGGGAAATATGATTATGTCTTAACAAAAAAAGTTATTAAATAATAAAGTAAAGTTTAGGAAAATCGTGTCTGAAACCTGCCAGATGAACCTTGGTTCTTCTCTCAGATTTGCTTTTTACTAATGATGTGATTGTAGGAAAATTACTTAATCTCTTTAAACTTCAATCTTGTCATTTAAGCAAGGGGTAATCTGCCTTAGATGCTATTATCACACCCATTGCTGAAGTAGTTAAAGCATGCAAGAAATTTAGCATAAAGTCTTAACCAAAGAACCTCTTATGGATTCTATTATTACATTTGAATGAGTATTAGTGTTAGGACATGGATTTGGCTAAAGTTGAATTAGAATGGGATTTTACCAATCTGATTATGTACTATTTATACAATTTGTACTTTTTTACCCATGGTGTAATGGAGGGTTACTTTTTGACTTTTACTGCAGTGGGGACTTTTTAAAAATGTCTTGATTCCTTTGATTGATTCAAGACCATGACACATAGAAGAGTTCCTATAATTGTAACAGTCATTGAACAATGCCAATCAATCAGTCATCCTTCTCATAACATCTTAAATCTTAAAAGAGAAAACGTGAACTTTTTCCTTCAGGGTTCTGTGAAATTCACTTGACATCTCAAAAACTAAGAAAATTTGACTCCTCCCCTCCCCCATTTCAAACACAAAATTAACATCTCTGCAGCCAAACTGATAATGTCTCAGATGAAATAAGAGGAAAAAGTGGATGTGGATTTTTAGTTATTAAGAGGCTCGTAAGTGCAAAGCTCTTAATACACTACTTTACCTTGTCAAGAATTTTAACACATCCAGCTGGAGTCCTGATATACCTCCAGGTAGATCTCGCTTGTTCTCACATAATCAAAAGCACCTGGTGCCATAATGCGTGAGCAAGAGATTGGCATCCAGGAATTGCCCCCTGTGAAAATGTCCTCCGAAGTCTGATTATTCCAACAGCCAGGTACTCCCCGTCCCTGATAATGACGTGAATGTCCCCAGCCTGGTGCTGAAGGCAATCCTCTCTAAGGTCACTCAGCAGTGTTTCTTGTTTCTCAGTTGTTTACCATTTACTGTTGCTTTTAAGCACAGGCCAATTAT
The DNA here is from genome assembly GCF_000696425.1 of Galeopterus variegatus. NCBI lineage: Eukaryota > Metazoa > Chordata > Mammalia > Dermoptera > Cynocephalidae > Galeopterus > Galeopterus variegatus. Next base: position 129,579 of record NW_007730657.1, read on the forward strand.
AGCTACCTGGAATGCGAGTGGCTTAGATTGCCTAACAGAGGCTGCTAAATATCCTTTTGCAAAGGCATAGGTGAAACACACTGTAAGTTTTCTCAAGTAGGACAACCTATTTTAAATAAAATCTAGGGTTGTCTTTGTTTTTCTAACTCAAGATATCATAATATAGGGAAAATCATATATATTGTCTTGCTTCTCCCTCTCTTCTTTCTCTCCTCTTACTTTTCCTCTTTCCTTCTTTGCTGAAATTATTAATGGGATTAAATGAGATACTACACATGATAACTTCTAGCATGTAAAATACACTGAATGAATGAATAAATAAAACATCCTAGAAAAAGTTCAAATCCAATACTGTTATGGACTCTAATCCATTAATTCTTACTACAGAGATTTTCCAGTTTCACACAAAATGTTCTTTTTTTCCCTTTTTTCTTAATTTTCATTTCTTGTTTCTTTTTGTTTGTTTTTAGAGAATTGCTTTTACAGTTACAAAATAGAACACAATTATGGTGAGATGTTTAGAAAATTCCATCACATTCTTGAGAACATCAGTGTGCACCAAGTGGACTAGTGTTCATCTAGTGTGGCTAAAACATGAGGGCTCACAGAATTCTAAAATCATCTCACTCATCAAACAGTCCTTTGATTTTCTCAATCTCTCCTTGACTTTAAATATACCTTTTGTAGGTTTTTATGCTTGTATACTGAGAAAAGTGTATGCTTCAGGGTATTAAAAACTTGAATTTGAATTGCAACCATATCTGACACGTAGTTATGTAACCTTAAACATATTATTGAATCTGACCATTTAGAACATACAGATAATGTATTTACCCTGCAGGATTATTGTGATAGATTTGTATGTGTGTATGTGTACATATTTATAATGATTTCACGAGATCAAAATGCTAGATTTAGGATGAGAACCTCTATTTGAAAGCAGATATGTATCCACCTAAATCATTTATGTCTTACAAAGGTAAAAATAGAGCTAAGAAATGTGTTGTTATTATTTTTAGATATGTGCGTGTGTTGATATTTGCATGTATTCCTCTATGTTAGTTTAATCTAAATGAATTCACTACTGGATTCTTAGCAGAAATACAAAGGATCGTGTTGAACTTGCTTCAGTGATGTAAACTGTGTATTAAAGAATGTATATTGTGAAGGAATTTAATATCAAAGGGAAAAAAGATCTGTAATTAATAATTTCCACACTTCTATGCCAAATTTATGAGAAGTTTCTGCTTGATTTGTTTGTGAAAGAAAGGAAGATTGCTTAACCCTTTAAAAACAATATCATATTTTCCTAGTGGAGCCAAACTATATCTTGGTCTAGTTTTCTTCAACATCAGTAAAGATGCCATATGTAGATATGAAGTATACTGATCTTTGTTTTGATCTATGAAATTGCTATGAAAGGACACCAGCCTGAGATAGTTGAGTTTGATGGAAAACAGCTTGAAATAGCAGACTGTGATTACATAAAGAAGGAGAAGGAAATAGGAGACTGCCTGATCGCAATTAGTAAACACGAAGCATGAAAACCATCATGCATTGATTCCAAGTGTGTGTCAGTCACAAAACATCATATTCTATCTCAGCCCAAATGCAGCTCCACAACACTTCTCACAAAGGTCTCCAGGAAGCACACCCAATCTACTCTCACTATGCCTGTTGATAAATCCTATCCTTCACCGTGTTTCTCTATCGTGAGTCCTTTCCACAAGTCATTGCATTGGCAAAAGAAAAAATGGAATGGGCCCATAGGTAGGTGATCTGAGGTATAATCTCATCTTCCTTCCCTTGGAAATTTCATCTCAGCTTCCTGAAATCCTGAGAGTGCTGCTTCCCACAAAGTGTTGTTGGAAAGATCAGATAAGACAATGGGTATGAACATGCTCTCGGAACTCTAAGTGCCTGTGGTTTCTCTTGAAACATTAACATCTCCATTTTAATTTCTTATTTTTAGAGATTCTGGTTTATTATGCCTGAGGTAGGGCTATTGTATCAAGATTTTAGGAGATTACTATGTGATTCCAGTGAGCAGCTTGGAAAGCACTACCTCAACATACCAGTTGCAGGTATAAAGGTTAATGATGACTATGATGGACATCAGGATGGCAGGAGGGTGTTGACAGCACTGCCAACAGTGGAAAATACCTTAATGTAAGTTTGGACCGAAGTCCTCTAGAAAAAAGTAAACTTTTAATTAAATTAGCTTAAGAAAAACATTCCCTGGATGGAAATAACTGAGTTCTTCTTTGAACTTCTTACATTCTCTTGTAATTCAAATTCCTTCAGTGCTTGAGGGGAAAGTTCTTGGGCATTCAGAGATGAAAGACAGCATTTTACAGGTAAAATTACTACAACAAAAATGACATTAATGCCAGTGGAACAGCTGTAGATGTCTGCCCCAGTATCCCTGCCCCACTTCCTTGGTAGTTAACTGAAAATCAGGTCATAAAGTTGAAACATCTGCACAGAGTTCTTAAATGTGATTCACAATATTTTTGCTATTGCTCTATATTCTGAAGGATATTGTAGAAAAGAAAAAGACAAACAAACAAACAAACAAAAAAACCCAAAACAGACTATGGTCCTGTCTCATAGATTTACATTCCCATTCCCACTACACTCCTGCTAGTTGGTCACCCTGTGCAAAGTGCTTTAACTTCGAAAATCTGAGTTTATTCTTCTATAAAAGAGAGACAATAACTCTTATTTTGCAAGGATGTTGAGCAAATTAGTGATCAAAAATTATGTGTATCTATATAATATCTAACCTTCTTTCTAGTATGAGTGGCTCCTGAATTAATAATTAGTGTTCAGAATTTTTTTTCTCATTTATTAATTTCATAGGAACAGGCCAAAGGAGATATTTGTAACAATTATTATTTTTTTTTCATTTTTTTAATTATTATTTTTATTTTGTCAATATACAATGTAGTTCATTATTGTGTCCCATCACCGAAACCTCCCTCTCCCCCCTCCCACCCAAGTGTGTCCCCTCCATTTTCTTGTTGTAAGAACTTCAAAAAAAAAAACTGTGGTTGTTATATCTTCCTCTCCCCACTCCCCGGTTTTTTGTTGTTGTTGTTGTTTGTTTGTTTTCTTTTTGTGTGTGTGAGAGTGTGTGTGACCCCAAAAGCACGGGCAACCAAAGGAAAAATAAACAAATGGGACTATATCAAACTAAAAAGCTTCTGCACAGCAAAAGAAACAATTAACAGAGCTAAAAGACAAACCCCAAAAGCACGGGCAACCAAAGGAAAAATAAACAAATGGGACTATATCAAACTAAAAAGCTTCTGCACAGCAAAAGAAACAATTAACAGAGCTAAAAGACAAACCCCAAAAGCACGGGCAACCAAAGGAAAAATAAACAAATGGGACTATATCAAACTAAAAAGCTTCTGCACAGCAAAAGAAACAATTAACAGAGCTAAAAGACAAACCCCAAAAGCACGGGCAACCAAAGGAAAAATAAACAAATGGGACTATATCAAACTAAAAAGCTTCTGCACAGCAAAAGAAACAATTAACAGAGCTAAAAGACAAACCCCAAAAGCACGGGCAACCAAAGGAAAAATAAACAAATGGGACTATATCAAACTAAAAAGCTTCTGCACAGCAAAAGAAACAATTAACAGAGCTAAAAGACAAACCCCAAAAGCACGGGCAACCAAAGGAAAAATAAACAAATGGGACTATATCAAACTAAAAAGCTTCTGCACAGCAAAAGAAACAATTAACAGAGCTAAAAGACAAACCCCAAAAGCACGGGCAACCAAAGGAAAAATAAACAAATGGGACTATATCAAACTAAAAAGCTTCTGCACAGCAAAAGAAACAATTAACAGAGCTAAAAGACAAACCCCAAAAGCACGGGCAACCAAAGGAAAAATAAACAAATGGGACTATATCAAACTAAAAAGCTTCTGCACAGCAAAAGAAACAATTAACAGAGCTAAAAGACAAAGTGAATAGGCTTGGTGCCTTTGTCGAAGATCAAATGGCAGTAAGTGCGTGGGTTGATTTTTGTAACAATTAAATGGTGATGATATTGACTAAGGCAACAGCAGGATGATTTTGGGGTTGGCTGGTCTTTTGGACACTGGAAGGAGTAACAGCCCCCTTTAAGTCCATCAATGGATGATGCAGCATTTATTCTTTTTTTTTTTTTTTTCCTTTTTATCTTTTTTACGGACCGGTAATGGGATCGCAACCCTCGGTGTTGCGCCCGCACCGCGCTCAGCCAGTGAGTGGGAACTGGTCTCCACATGGGATACGAACCCTCGGTGGGCGCGCCGCCGCACTTCCAAGCGGCGCACTCTCCAGTGAGCCACTGGGCCGGCCCGCAGCATTTATTCTTAAAGGCGTCCTCTGGTACGTGCAGAGGCTACAGGAATGATCAGGCACTGTTTTGCTCACAGAAAGTCAGAGGATGGGGCAGATAGTCATCTAGAAGCCACAGTATTTTACTTTTGAGAACTGGGGTTGAGGAGAGGTGCATAGAGGCAGGGAGCTGTCAGGAAGCCTCCTTGTCCTGTCTGGTCATCTTGGCAAATGTATCTTTACTTTGGTGGGGAGGAAGTTCTCACATTCAAATCTAACAATATCCTAACAATATGATTCACTTCTAGAAAACTATCCTTGCCATTGGCACCTCACTTTTCAAGAACTACCCTTCTCTTTCAGATGTCATAAAGTATCTTTAAGGGCTATTTTCTTACTTTGTGGTTTCAATTACGGTGAGATCTTCTAAACTGCTCTGATTTTTTCTCTGCAGAACAATATTCATTGATCACTTACTCTCTCTCTTCTTGTTTCTCACTCCTATCCTACTCTGGCCAGACCTACTCAGGGGCTTGGAAGAGCTTTGGCCTGAAAAATCAACAGGTGAGACCATGCAGATCATGACTACTCTGAAAATATTTTATAGATTGGTGCTGTGGATTGAATTCTGTCCCCCAAAGTCCATGTATTAGAAACTTAACCCCCACTGTGACAATGTTGAGAATGAGAAATTCTATCATGGTAATTGAAAGGTGAGGCATTAAAGGGTGATTAGACTGTGAGGACCATGCCCTGGTAAATGGATTAATCCACTGATGGTTTAATGGTGGTTTAACAGGTGTGGTTCTTAGGGGTTTAAAAGGATACAGAGAGAAGAATTGTTCTCTCTCTGCTCCTGCCATCTGACTTGTGAAACCCTGCTTTGCTGCAAGCAGTTGCTACCCACCAACAAAGCTCTCACCAGATGTGTTCATTGGACTTTGGACTTCTTGGCCTACAAAACTGTAAGCAATAAATATTGCTTCTTTACAAATTACCCAGTTTCAGGAATTTATGTTATGAGCAACAGAAACTGACTAATACAGTTCAGTTTATCCTAAGTCAGAGGCAGACACTGAGGACTCTTTATTTCTAAACCCAAGCTCTTCTAAGATTTGGAATAAGCAAGATGTGGGAAATGATCAGTTTTAGTAACAGAAAGAACATGGAGGGTCAAATATTGTAGGAAGTTTTCCTTTGAAGCTCAGTCTGAACATTCAAAGATATATATTTTTAAACAATGACAGGCAGGAGAGGAACATTCCTGGTGAGGGCATAGCATCAGCAACAGTATGATGTGTCTGAGGAACGTCGAGAATGGGTGACTTCCCCTCCTATGGACTTCATCTGCAGAGCCTAAGAGCAGACAGTCTCATTAGAGCTGAAGAAACTTTACTATATACAGCCTACTTATTTTCCATACCCTCTCCTTAAAAAATTAACCCTGCTCCATATGCCCTAACTCAGTTTTTTAGTTTTGCTCCAAACCTGACACCATGACTCCCACACCTTGGACATAGGTGAACTGTTGCCATTTTAATCTCATTCATCATCATCCTTCAGAAAAGTTGTCCTGGCAGTGTCTACCCCCACGCATTCCTTTCATTCAACTTTTCTTAATAGCTAGTGGTGTTAAATTTTCAGTACCCATAAAGGCTATTCATCCTAAATTGCAATAATTCGATTATAAATTTGTGTTCTTCATTCAATAAGGAAATGAGGATACTATGCCCAGTAAGTGAATGAGTTGATGGTTTTCTGTGGTTTTTATTTCTCATGAATGAGTTGGACATTAATTCAACAATAATTTGCTTATACATTGGTAGAGACCCTTGGCATTTATCAAATACTGCTTAGAAAGTATCAGTAGTTCCACATCACCTGTGCCTAAAAGGTCTAATCTATTCAACATGGCACTCACAGCATTCCTAATCTTACCCAGACTACTGGGCAAGCCTCCACAACCATCTCCAGCTACAAAATAATTTTTTAGCTACTAAATAATTTGCCAAGGCCTTAACACAGTATACACCTAATCTTACCCAGACTACTGGGCAAGCCTCCACAACGATGGAGATGCCAGCTACAAAATAATTTTTTAGCTACTAAATAATTTGCCAAGGCCTTAACACAGTATACACACTCATGACTCCATGTCTGTATGGTTATATTTCATCTGCCTTGAATGTCATTCTAATTTTTTTTTTACCCAGTGCATTTCTATTTAGTGGTGAAATCACATGTTCTGTCATTATTCCTGTTTTCAGACACTTTGGTTGTTTTTAGAACCCATTTGTCATTATTTGTGTGTGTGTGCTTCCACAGCACTTTTCCCCCTTAGTTTTGTCAGTATTCCACCACATTTAATTATTTCTAAATACATCTGTGTTTCCCACCATAGTTTCAACATATGAAGCTCTGGGGAGGAAGTATGTTATATTTCCGTGTATTTCCTGAGCCTAGTTCTACATTTGATACAGAGCAGGTATTTAGCTAATGCTTGTTGAACAGACGCATAGATGAATGAGTATGTAATCAATGTAGTGTAAATTACAATGGGGCTTGGGAGAGCCTCTATAACCAGAGGTGCAAACAGAACCCTGTGCCAGGACCTGCAATAATGTTTGTTTTGATATGCTTTTTAAAGAGAGCCCTTGCATTGTATCTAAGCCCACTGGCTGCACAGCAGTTCACATATCACTCTCTGGAATCTCTGAGCCTTCTGAATCCAAAGCCAGTAGCCTGGCAGAAAGAGCCTACACAACCTTGTGTCAAGAAGTTACCTCTCTTTGTGGTGTTCCCAGTGAAGTCTTGATGGTTACTGCAAACCCAGTTTGCACATTCAAATCAAAAATGATAGTGAAATAACGTGACAGAACACAATAAAAACTTGGAAGTTCATGTGGAGGCCTAAATTGCACCATATGGCTTCCAGTTCTGTACCTAGATCCAATAGGGTGAATTAGCAAAGCCATTTAGGCAGTGTCCTGTTGTGCCCGGTTATAGAATGGCATATGGTATATTATCCCATGTCGGAGCAATTATGAATTTCCTTGTGTTGATCTTTGTCTCTCTCAAAGTTTTGGTTTTTGGCACAAAAGAAACTTCAGCAGTCTTGTTAGACTTCTCTTTTGCTTCTTTCTTTACTAATCACATCTGTAGAAGTTGAGATTCTTTTTTTTTTTTTGCCTTCTCAGATTTGTTGTAAATTTACTTCTTTTTTTCAATTTTAAAAAAAACTTTATTGAGACACAATTGATTATACATATTTATAGTATACAGATTTGAATACCAACACATGTGTACAACATGTGGTGATCAAATCAGGATACGTAGTATACTTAGATTTACAAAACATAATCTATCTTTGTGACCCTTAACTAATTTCTCACTGACATCCCTCCTGATCCTCTTTCCCACCTCTAATAATCACAGTCTGTTCTCTATTTTTGAAAATTCACTGTATTATTGTGATTGTCTCTTTCCAGTTTGCTTACTTGCTTTTCTTTCTTTCTTTTTTTTTAATTTTAGCTCCCACTAACGAATAAGGTCATGTGGTATTTCTCTTTCTGTGGCTAGTTAATTTCACTTAATGTAATGTTCTCTAAGTTCATCCATCCATGTTGCTGATAATGGTAGAATTTCATTCTTTTTTATGGCAGAGTAGTATTTCATTGTGTATACATACCAGAGTTTCCTTATCCAGTCATCTGGCAATGGGCATTTAGGTTGGTTTCACTGTCTGGCAATGGCAAATGAAGCTGTGATAAACATGGGAGTGTAGATATACCTTCAACATGATGCCTTCCACTCCTTTGGGTATATACACAGTAGTGGGATTGATGGATCATATGGTAGTTCTATTTGTAGTTGTTTGAGGAACCTGCATACTGTTCTCCATAATGGCTGTACTAATTTACAGTCCCAGAAACAGTGCAGAAGAGTTTCCCTTTCTCCACATCCTTGCTGGCATTTTTTATTCCCTATCTTTTTTATAATAGCCAGTCTAACTGGGATGAGGTGATATCTCAAAGTGGTTTTCATTTGCAATTCCCTGATATTAGTGATGCTGACAATTTTTTATATACCTATTGGCCATTTGTGTGTCCTCCTTTTAGAAATGTCTCTTCAGCTCCTTTGCTCATTTTTTAATATCAAACTAAAAAGCTTCTGAACAGGAAAGGAAACAATCAAAAGCATAAAAAGACAACCTATAAAATGGGAGAAAATACTTGCAAACTATGCATCCGATAAGGGATTAATGTCCAGGATATATAAAGAGCTCAAACAACTTTACTGTGTTAGGTAAATTTTAGTCACCAAAATAAAATCTGCTTATTTCTATGGAAGAAATACTCAGCAAATAATGTCAAGTGAGGAGAACAATGGCTAATTTTCAAATAGCAACTGCTCAGCCACAGGTTGGAATAAAAATTTCAGTAATTATGGTTTATGGATATTTTCTTATGCTGATGGATTCTATTTCTTTTCTTTTAAACAAAAATATATAAAGTTCAGTGTGTGTGTGTTTGTGTATATATATCTTAAAATATTTAAATATGAACTTTTAAAATATTTTTATGATTCTTTCAATCTAAAAGAAGAAATGGTCAGCTTTGAGAGAAAAAGTCACCTCCAAAAGGGAGGCAAAAATGCCGGGCACGTTGAAAGGCAGACAATGCCCTGTTAAATGCTCTTTTCTTTTTTAACCTGAAAAAAAAAAAACAGTAATTCATAATAAAAGCTGTATAAACCTAAATATGTCCCCAAAGTTAAGCTCTTGGTAGGTCTTAAATGTTCTAAAAATAGCTTCTGTGTGACATTTTTGCCCCACTTGTCAACTTCTTCTTTATATGGTTTCAGCGGTTTGAGAGTTCAGATACTGCTGCTAGGCACTTTTCAGCAAGTTTGAAGACTCAAACTTCTCTGTCCTGCTGTTTTATTTCAACTTTAGAATTTCTAAAAGCATGAGGCAGGTGAGATGTGCTTTGATCATTCGAATCTGGCAACACACTTATGAGACTTTTGCCCAGACAGAATATTACAGTATTTATTAATATCAACAGATGATGCTTATAAAACAACCACACTGTATTAGTATTTATTAAGCAATTAAATAGACATTTGATATGAGAAAGGTGAATATCCTATAAATGAAATTGCACTTTATGTCACATTGTGACCTGTTACCCACCAGAAATTGTTATCACTGTGGGAAGGGAACCAAATTTTGGCTTCTCATGGGTGAAATTTTGGCAATAAGTTTTATCTACAAATGCGTAATTGCAGGTACAACTAAGCTGGTTAGTCAACAATTTGTTAATGTTTGATGCATAGCACATTAAGTACTTTAGCAATTAGAAATGTGATACAACAATTAATTAGAGCCCCAAATTAAGTCAGGCAAGAATGTCATTATATTCAAAGATTCAAAGAGTAAATGTCACTAAAGAAAATTTAAGAGAAACCACAAGAGAAATCATTTCTAAATTAATATATAGAGAACTTTGAAACTGGTGACCTATTTTGCAAACTTTATCAATTGGGTGGATGTGTATATTGTCAAACATACATTTTCTTATTGAGCATCAACATGAAACCTTGAAATACACCGACATATCAATCAGGGAGTTAGTCCTTACAATCCTTTGTCGAATATAAATCGAGGGGTTCTTCAGCTCTTCACACTAACCCATCCAACAACCCTCAACTTTAATGATCTTTGGGTAGCATTAACAAGCACTGTTTTCTTAATTTCTAAAGAGGAATGGTTATGAATACACTTTGAGTTTAGAGAAAAGTTTACACTTCCCTTCAGGTTGCCTTCCAGACCACACCAAGTTGACCTTTTATAGAATTGAAAAAAGTTGTCCCTTCTTTGGGCTTCCTAACTCCTTAGTTTCCTGCCCACTTTAACACAGGATATCTTAGCTTTAATTCTGTCACCCAGTGATGTGTCCAGTTGTATTTAAATGCATTGCCTCCCATATTCTGTGAAGTACAGCATAAGAACAACAGGCCTCTCTTCTGCACACACGGATTGCATCCTATAGCATGTCCTTGTTGCATTGTATCTTTACAGCCAGAGTAAGGATAGAGAGGGATAAATTGACAGAGAAGAGGACAGTGAGCAAGATTCTGTAAAGCATGCATGTGGAATCATGGTGCACTTTTAGAAATAACCTTTATAAACAAACTAAAAATGTTGTCATATTTGTACTATATTCAAGTTAATATGCTGAGTCTTTATTAGGGAAGAAAACACTAAAATCACTGGGCATGTAATCAAAGATCTTTTTTGAACTCCAAGGATTTAGTAAAGATCTATAATGAAAGTGGTGAGAATCAATACAACAATGAAAAAGGAGTAGCAGTAAGCATAATCAAGAAATCACAGGGTAACAGATTATTCGGGTTACCTCCTCTTTACACCAATGTTGAGGATAGAATTTCCACCTTAGGGGTTAAGGGGATGGCTGAACATACGGCACCTGGCAGGGTGCAGATGAGACCAAGGGCAATTTATAGTCACATATACTCAGGGGAGGAGGACACCACACGATGCTGGGCCACACGAGGGTTGCAGTAAGAAACAGAGTGACCAACCAGGGAGGGCAGATGTTACAGTTACAAAGGGGTGAGGTGAATTCTGGTTCTCAAGAGAGAGTGTAATTGGCTTGTTTGAATAATTCCATGGGCTGGCAGGAAACTGAAGCCCACTACTCATGGATAAACAGGCCCATTCTTGGTCCCCACGATAAAGACGGTTGTTTTGCTAGTTAACCTTATTCATAGGAGTACAGTGGGTAACGGTCTTGCAGTTAGGCCATTTGAGGCTGTCCAGATTTTACCATGTATCAAAGAAGCACATTGTATTGAATCGTAATTTCAGGACTTACACAATACAGGTAAGCAATGGGCCAGTACAAAAGAACAATCATCACTTTTTCTGGTGGCAGGAACTGTGACAACATCAGATGTGTTCATTGGTCCAAGCAAGATATTTTAAACTGCTGGGACTGCCTCATAAGTCTTGGAATCATTTTAAAGTAATCATGTTTGGGACTTTCTGCCTGGAGACTCTGCTGTGCTTACCACATTCTAAAAAGAGCTGAATGAAGAATGGTAGAGGACAAACTGTGAGTTGCTGGTGAGCCTTGCTCAGCATTGGAGGGCTAATTTAGATTCCTTATCAGATAACAATCTGCTTTTTGTGTTTTATTTCCTTTATTTTTAGCATGGCAGTAGAACTTGTGTGGGTCTATTCTATTGACATTAAAATAGCATTTCTATTGACACTGTAAAGGCTCAGGCACCTATGTTGACACAGTAATGACTCCTGTGGGTCTGTTACTGTGTCTACGGAAGTACATGAGACACTTCATTGACATTGTAACAGCTCCAGTGTCTGCAAAGAGATGGTAATATCTCCTTCAGATCTGTTGCTATGGCAGTGGAAATACATGTGATACCTTTATGAACACTGCAGCAGAACTTGCACTAATACTTTAAGTAAAAATATGCAAAATGCATAAATGCATACATACATACATATACAAAAGTTTTAAAAAATGGTGCAGCTCTGACCACATTTTTAAATAATATTGATTAAATACAAGTATATATTTTATCTAGTTATTTTTTAATTGTAATAAGACTTTGTCCCTCTCTCTATGTGTGTGTATATGTTCACATTTATATATGTAATCAAAAGTTTCATGTTTCTGAATGAACTATTAAAATTAAATTTATCTCTTTTAATTTTTTAAGTCTTATAGAGTTTATGGTGGAAATGTGGAAAACACCAAAAGTTACTGTAGTAGGCAGAATTCTAAGATGGCCCAAGGTTCATGTTTCCTCATGTTCATAGCCTGTATAATTCCCACTCCTTGATTGCGGGTAGGATCTCTGAAAATGATGAGGTATCGTCAAGCTGGAGATACTTTGCAGATATAATTAAGATGCCAAATCAATTGATGTTGAATTCATCAAAAGGCTGATTATCCTGGTGGGCCTGAATTAACTAAGTGACAGCTCTTAGAAGAAGGACTGGTCTTCCCTAAGGAGATTGTCCTGCTGGCAGTGAAGAAGAGGCCATGTGGTGAGGAGCTGAGAGTGGTTCTGGATCACAGCCAGCAAGAGAACAAGGACCTGAGACTTACAACAGGTCTGCCAATAACATGTGAACTTGAAAGATGACCCCAAACTGCAGAATGTAGTGCTTCTCTCAATTCCTTGATTGCAGCTTTTTGAGACCCTGAGCCAAAGGACCGGGGTAAGCTAAGCTTAGGCATTAGACCTGCAGAAACTGTGAGATAATAAATGGGTGCTGTTTTAGGTTGATAACTTTGTAATAATTTGTTGCAGAGCAATAGAAAACTGATATAGTAATTACCTATAATTCCTTAATATAATTGTTTAGCATTTTTAGGTATGTCCTCTTAATTTATAATTTCACATTTTTTTTTCAAAATTAAAAATAAGATTGAGGTTACCAATTATATAATTCAATATTTTTAAAAATTAACATAAGTGGGCCAGGAGCACTCTGCCCAGACTCCCCCAAAGATAAATAATATTAAAATAAAATTAACAAAAATGTCTATGTATATTACTTCAAAATCTTCTACATTGTGATATTAAAGGATTTATTTGCCTTATGATAAAATAATATGCATTCATTGTGGAAGATAATAAAGAAGACAGTCATTCATAAACCTATGACCTAGGATAACCAGTGTTGTTAATTCATATGTATATTCTTTACTTATTTGATCATGAAATCATGTACTTCAACTGTAGGGATTTTAGGACATAAAGAAAACACTTAATAAAAAGTCAGCTGCTATCCTGTCCATCAACTAAACTTTGTTAACATGTCAGTATTAGGTGAGGAGGAAGGATAATTAGATTGATAAAGGATTGGGGATTTGCCTGACAGACGCATTGTGCAGTCAAAAGAAAAAAATGAAGGTGAATTTTGGTTCTCAAACATATGTACACATTAGAAATATCTGCTGATATTAAAAAAAAAAAGTGACTGGTGCTTAGGTTCTGCCCTCAGATATTTTGATTTATTTGGTCTGGAATGCAACCCGGTTTGTTTTCATTTTTGTTTTGTTTATTTCTTCTTTAATAAAATAGGCTCTGGGCTCAAAGCTGGATGAAAAATGAGAGAGACAAGTAAAATAGAAGGTGATGAATTGAGAGGAAATAGATATAGACTCATCCATGAAATGAAGGTCTCATTAAGATCTCGATGACATTAAAGACAGTCCTAGTAGAAACACTAATCAATGCTTCTCAAATGTAATATGAATACAAAGTATCCAAGAATACTGTTAAAATGCAGATTCTGATTCATGAAGTCTAGGTGGGACCTGACACTCCGCATTTCTAGCAGTTCTCAGGACTACACTCTGACCAGCAAGGCAATGGAAAACATAAACTGGAAAGGTGGAAGTTATAACTAGAAAGCATAGTTTTAAAGGTGGAGCAGTTTCAAATAATGTCAAATTTTAAATGTGACCTTGGATGAGATAAATCATCAGGACATAAACTAATATGTTTTGAAGTACTTGTTTTACTTGCAAAAATCTTAAATGAGCAGTTCTCAGTTCCTTTACATGGAAGTATTTCCTTCCACTCAGCCTTGGCTTCTGTTCTCAGGGGAACCAAGGTGGTTGGAGTAGAATAATGTATTCACAGTCTTCCAGCCCCAAAGTGCAAAACTGGAGCCAACTGCAGTTTTCATACAAGATTGTCTACTCTTGTATTTCAACATGGATAATATGAGTTCTTGTCTCATAATTGTCATGTAAGAATAAAATATTACTTGGCAAAAAATAGTTACTCAACAAACTTTTGTTCTTCTCACTTCCTTTCTCCCACTGATCTTTTATAAATACATGGGAAACAGAATGGCCCAGACCTCCTGAATTCCTTTCAGAATGCAGATTATATTAAAATGAGTCTCAGGTTTCAGATGTTGATATGAATTGGTATCTGCAGTTGCAGAACGACATATACTTACCATCTAAATTATTACAGCAATTACAGCCTTTGACAGGCAGCTTGGTGAAATGATCATGTAATAATTTCCATTATTTACAGTTGAGTGGTTGTTAGAAAATGATAAAGAGAATGGTTTACGTTTGTTAAACAAAAGCAGGACTTATTTCATTTTCTTTTTATAATAGTAAGCTAAAATAAAATACCCTACAAATTTTGGTTTTTAAGTAAATCTAAATTGCAATGTATATTGAAGTCTCTCAATGTATTTCTCAGTAATAAATACATGATAAAATGTTACAAAGCATAAAATATGTTTAAAATTAAATATAATGATCTCTGTAAGTTGACTCATTCTCTTCAGGAATTTTCTATCTAAAGTTAAACATGCTTTCCCATATAGAAATGTACATTTAAAGGTTAATTTATTTATTAGGGAGATTGCAGGGTTGTTGAAGTTACCAGACATATTGTGATTGCCTCTACATGAGTTTTCTCCAGATAATACAGTAATTTAAATTAAAAGTCTTAGCAAGAACTTGTTAGGAGTCCAATATACAACTTTTCTTAAGGATAACTGGAATATAGAAAAAGGGCTTTCTCTAATCATTTTTTTTTAAATATATAATTATGAAGTTACTCAGTGGGACTCACAGAAGCTTAGTTATTATTATTTTTTGAATCTTTAAACATATGCTATGCTTATTTCAGAAAAGTTTTCTTTCAAAGGCATTGTGGTTTACTTGGAATTTAGACATATGTGTATGTCTGAATATTTATTATGCTGCTTATTAACTGTTTGACAATGGAGAATAAACCTTCTGAGTCTAGTCTTCGCATTGGTAAAACAGAAGTTATAAAGGTTTGTTTTAATAGTGTTATTAAATATTTTATTTAAATGACTAAACACAGAGGGTTCAAAGTCCTCCCCCCGCCCTCATTTCCAGACTAAATAGGACCTGTCCACATTTTTTCTCCTGAAGTTGGATGTCTTGGACAGGTCACAGAGCCATAGACTGGCAGAAATAATGCCCACGATTCTGTCTTTGCTGATATAACCAACCCCTAACACAAAGACAAGGGAGTTTTCCCTCACAACAAAATCCATGAAAATAGATATTTGTAACAAATTGAAAGAAAATGCTCTCAGGATATAAAAGTTTATATGAGTAAAACAAAGCAAGTAGAATCCTTAACTTGCCAATGAAAAGGGGGGGATAAAGAACACAGAGAATGAATAAATGTGATAAAAATGTGGAATAAAAGTGTTTGATGCACAGTTGGAAAAGAAAACTCAACTTACTTATTTACCCAAACAGGTTGGTAGGTGCCTACTATGTGCCACATACTGTGATAGGTACCTAGGGTCCAATGAAGAAATAAACATATGTACTTATTGGTATCAAACACAAAACCTACTTTAGAATATAGACACATAAATAATTGTGATTACAAAGATTTTAGGTAAGGGATACATTCATGAAGACATTAATATAATTCAAATCTTGTCTGATTCAAAAAGTAATTTTATAATAGTTATAGTTTATTTTTGTATTTGTATTTTTTTTATTTTTTGCATTATGCTTAATAATTACAGATATGCATCTTCCTCAAATGGATTTGGTACATTATATCACTTATTTGATANTATCAGATAACAATCTGCTTTTTGTGTTTTATTTCCTTTATTTTTAGCATGGCAGTAGAACTTGTGTGGGTCTATTCTATTGACATTAAAATAGCATTTCTATTGACACTGTAAAGGCTCAGGCACCTATGTTGACACAGTAATGACTCCTGTGGGTCTGTTACTGTGTCTACGGAAGTACATGAGACACTTCATTGACATTGTAACAGCTCCAGTGTCTGCAAAGAGATGGTAATATCTCCTTCAGATCTGTTGCTATGGCAGTGGAAATACATGTGATACCTTTATGAACACTGCAGCAGAACTTGCACTAATACTTTAAGTAAAAATATGCAAAATGCATAAATGCATACATACATACATATACAAAAGTTTTAAAAAATGGTGCAGCTCTGACCACATTTTTAAATAATATTGATTAAATACAAGTATATATTTTATCTAGTTATTTTTTAATTGTAATAAGACTTTGTCCCTCTCTCTATGTGTGTGTATATGTTCACATTTATATATGTAATCAAAAGTTTCATGTTTCTGAATGAACTATTAAAATTAAATTTATCTCTTTTAATTTTTTAAGTCTTATAGAGTTTATGGTGGAAATGTGGAAAACACCAAAAGTTACTGTAGTAGGCAGAATTCTAAGATGGCCCAAGGTTCATGTTTCCTCATGTTCATAGCCTGTATAATTCCCACTCCTTGATTGCGGGTAGGATCTCTGAAAATGATGAGGTATCGTCAAGCTGGAGATACTTTGCAGATATAATTAAGATGCCAAATCAATTGATGTTGAATTCATCAAAAGGCTGATTATCCTGGTGGGCCTGAATTAACTAAGTGACAGCTCTTAGAAGAAGGACTGGGTCTTCCCTAAGGAGATTGTCCTGCTGGCAGTGAAGAAGAGGCCATGTGGTGAGGAGCTGAGAGTGGTTCTGGATCACAGCCAGCAAGAGAACAAGGACCTGAGACTTACAACAGGTCTGCCAATAACATGTGAACTTGAAAGATGACCCCAAACTGCAGAATGTAGTGCTTCTCTCAATTCCTTGATTGCAGCTTTTTGAGACCCTGAGCCAAAGGACCGGGGTAAGCTAAGCTTAGGCATTAGACCTGCAGAAACTGTGAGATAATAAATGGGTGCTGTTTTAGGTTGATAACTTTGTAATAATTTGTTGCAGAGCAATAGAAAACTGATATAGTAATTACCTATAATTCCTTAATATAATTGTTTAGCATTTTTAGGTATGTCCTCTTAATTTATAATTTCACATTTTTTTTTCAAAATTAAAAATAAGATTGAGGTTACCAATTATATAATTCAATATTTTTAAAAATTAACATAAGTGGGCCAGGA
This sequence comes from Galeopterus variegatus, assembly GCF_000696425.1. Lineage (NCBI taxonomy): Eukaryota > Metazoa > Chordata > Mammalia > Dermoptera > Cynocephalidae > Galeopterus > Galeopterus variegatus. Next base: position 146,930 of record NW_007730657.1, read on the forward strand.
GCACTCTGCCCAGACTCCCCCAAAGATAAATAATATTAAAATAAAATTAACAAAAATGTCTATGTATATTACTTCAAAATCTTCTACATTGTGATATTAAAGGATTTATTTGCCTTATGATAAAATAATATGCATTCATTGTGGAAGATAATAAAGAAGACAGTCATTCATAAACCTATGACCTAGGATAACCAGTGTTGTTAATTCATATGTATATTCTTTACTTATTTGATCATGAAATCATGTACTTCAACTGTAGGGATTTTAGGACATAAAGAAAACACTTAATAAAAAGTCAGCTGCTATCCTGTCCATCAACTAAACTTTGTTAACATGTCAGTATTAGGTGAGGAGGAAGGATAATTAGATTGATAAAGGATTGGGGATTTGCCTGACAGACGCATTGTGCAGTCAAAAGAAAAAAATGAAGGTGAATTTTGGTTCTCAAACATATGTACACATTAGAAATATCTGCTGATATTAAAAAAAAAAAGTGACTGGTGCTTAGGTTCTGCCCTCAGATATTTTGATTTATTTGGTCTGGAATGCAACCCGGTTTGTTTTCATTTTTGTTTTGTTTATTTCTTCTTTAATAAAATAGGCTCTGGGCTCAAAGCTGGATGAAAAATGAGAGAGACAAGTAAAATAGAAGGTGATGAATTGAGAGGAAATAGATATAGACTCATCCATGAAATGAAGGTCTCATTAAGATCTCGATGACATTAAAGACAGTCCTAGTAGAAACACTAATCAATGCTTCTCAAATGTAATATGAATACAAAGTATCCGCAAGTAAAATAGAAGGTGATGAATTGAGAGGAAATAGATATAGACTCATCCATGAAATGAAGATCTCATTAAGATCTCGATGACATTAAAGACAGTCCTAGTAGAAACACTAATCAATGCTTCTCAAATGTAATATGAATACAAAGTATCCAAGAATACTGTTAAAATGCAGATTCTGATTCATGAAGTCTAGGTGGGACCTGACACTCCGCATTTCTAGCAGTTCTCAGGACTACACTCTGACCAGCAAGGCAATGGAAAACATAAACTGGAAAGGTGGAAGTTATAACTAGAAAGCATAGTTTTAAAGGTGGAGCAGTTTCAAATAATGTCAAATTTTAAATGTGACCTTGGATGAGATAAATCATCAGGACATAAACTAATATGTTTTGAAGTACTTGTTTTACTTGCAAAAATCTTAAATGAGCAGTTCTCAGTTCCTTTACATGGAAGTATTTCCTTCCACTCAGCCTTGGCTTCTGTTCTCAGGGGAACCAAGGTGGTTGGAGTAGAATAATGTATTCACAGTCTTCCAGCCCCAAAGTGCAAAACTGGAGCCAACTGCAGTTTTCATACAAGATTGTCTACTCTTGTATTTCAACATGGATAATATGAGTTCTTGTCTCATAATTGTCATGTAAGAATAAAATATTACTTGGCAAAAAATAGTTACTCAACAAACTTTTGTTCTTCTCACTTCCTTTCTCCCACTGATCTTTTATAAATACATGGGAAACAGAATGGCCCAGACCTCCTGAATTCCTTTCAGAATGCAGATTATATTAAAATGAGTCTCAGGTTTCAGATGTTGATATGAATTGGTATCTGCAGTTGCAGAACGACATATACTTACCATCTAAATTATTACAGCAATTACAGCCTTTGACAGGCAGCTTGGTGAAATGATCATGTAATAATTTCCATTATTTACAGTTGAGTGGTTGTTAGAAAATGATAAAGAAAATGGTTTACGTTTGTTAAACAAAAGCAGGACTTATTTCATTTTCTTTTTATAATAGTAAGCTAAAATAAAATACCCTACAAATTTTGGTTTTTAAGTAAATCTAAATTGCAATGTATATTGAAGTCTCTCAATGTATTTCTCAGTAATAAATACATGATAAAATGTTACAAAGCATAAAATATGTTTAAAATTAAATATAATGATCTCTGTAAGTTGACTCATTCTCTTCAGGAATTTTCTATCTAAAGTTAAACATGCTTTCCCATATAGAAATGTACATTTAAAGGTTAATTTATTTATTAGGGAGATTGCAGGGTTGTTGAAGTTACCAGACATATTGTGATTGCCTCTACATGAGTTTTCTCCAGATAATACAGTAATTTAAATTAAAAGTCTTAGCAAGAACTTGTTAGGAGTCCAATATACAACTTTTCTTAAGGATAACTGGAATATAGAAAAAGGGCTTTCTCTAATCATTTTTTTTTAAATATATAATTATGAAGTTACTCAGTGGGACTCACAGAAGCTTAGTTATTATTATTTTTTGAATCTTTAAACATATGCTATGCTTATTTCAGAAAAGTTTTCTTTCAAAGGCATTGTGGTTTACTTGGAATTTAGACATATGTGTATGTCTGAATATTTATTATGCTGCTTATTAACTGTTTGACAATGGAGAATAAACCTTCTGAGTCTAGTCTTCGCATTGGTAAAACAGAAGTTATAAAGGTTTGTTTTAATAGTGTTATTAAATATTTTATTTAAATGACTAAACACAGAGGGTTCAAAGTCCTCCCCCCGCCCTCATTTCCAGACTAAATAGGACCTGTCCACATTTTTTCTCCTGAAGTTGGATGTCTTGGACAGGTCACAGAGCCATAGACTGGTAGAAATAATGCCCACGATTCTGTCTTTGCTGATATAACCAACCCCTAACACAAAGACAAGGGAGTTTTCCCTCACAACAAAATCCATGAAAATAGATATTTGTAACAAATTGAAAGAAAATGCTCTCAGGATATAAAAGTTTATATGAGTAAAACAAAGCAAGTAGAATCCTTAACTTGCCAATGAAAAGGGGGGGATAAAGAACACAGAGAATGAATAAATGTGATAAAAATGTGGAATAAAAGTGTTTGATGCACAGTTGGAAAAGAAAACTCAACTTACTTATTTACCCAAACAGGTTGGTAGGTGCCTACTATGTGCCACATACTGTGATAGGTACCTAGGGTCCAATGAAGAAATAAACATATGTACTTATTGGTATCAAACACAAAACCTACTTTAGAATATAGACACATAAATAATTGTGATTACAAAGATTTTAGGTAAGGGATACATTCATGAAGACATTAATATAATTCAAATCTTGTCTGATTCAAAAAGTAATTTTATAATAGTTATAGTTTATTTTTGTATTTGTATTTTTTTATTTTTTGCATTATGCTTAATAATTACAGATATGCATCTTCCTCAAATGGATTTGGTACATTATATCACTTATTTGATGTTGTCTGATTCAAAAAGTAATTTTATAATAGTTATAGTTTATTTTTGTATTTGTATTTTTTTTATTTTTTGCATTATGCTTAATAATTACAGATATGCATCTTCCTCAAATGGATTTGGTACATTATATCACTTATTTGATGTTTCGTAGTATTTATCACATCTAACTGCCTTTCTTTTTACTTAAACTCACTTTTTAGCACATGCAATGGCTTCCCCAGGTTAGTTTTCACTTACAGAGAATAAAAATGTTATAGAGAATAAAATTAAGAGTTTAAGAGGCATTAAAATCAATTTGAGAAGTTTGGCTACACAAAATGAGCAAATTCCAAATAATGCTGAAAAAGTACGTAAATTGATCAAATTACTACCTTCAGCAGTGCCACCATGTGGCAACAGCATAAACAGTTTGCACTAATTTAGTTGATATGTAATAACAGCTTGGGATTCTTAATAAATTATAAGCAAACTCAAAATAAAACAACTTAATTTGTATAATACCAAATTTTGCTTACTGGAATGTATCTCTGTAAAGATTTTATATTGTTCTGTGTCAAAACAGACAACAAACAAAAGGTAAAATTCTGTCCATAGGTTACGTGCAAGTACTATATGATTTTATATAAGGGACTTTAGCATGCTTGGATCTTTCCATGTACTTTAAATCATCACTAGATTATTTATAATACATAATACAATGTATATGCTATATAAGTAGTTGTTATGCTGTATTGTTTTTTATTTATATTAGTTTTATTGCTGTATTGTTATTTATTTTTAAAAATATTTTTGATCTGGGTGGGTTAAATTCGTGGATACAGAACCTGCAAATAGAGAGAGCTAACTGAGCATGTGTGTGTATATGTATAAACAACTAAGACTGTTTATAATTTTCATGGTAGAGAGACCCTTAGATGGTCAATATGATGTACTTTTTCCAATAAGGATGATGAGGAGTACTAATTTAATCAAAATACTCCAGCATAGTGAAAATTGGCCATAGAAAAAAGAATAAAGGGAAATCTAGGACTACATAGATTATGAATACAAATATCTAACAGATCAGGATGGAGGAATGAGTAAGGTGATAGGACACATGGTAACAGAAGGACCTTGCACCCCATCCAATTATGATATTGATTTATATGTCCCTGGTTAAAGTTAATGCTGGAGCTGTCAAAAACTTTTTAAAAACATCTAAGGTAATGAAAAGATACTCTTTGTCGGTTATTCCTATTACAGAAGTTATAGAGATTAAAACACAAACAAACTCACAAGACCCTTTTTAAAAGACAAGAGGCTTAATTTTAAAGGATATTGGAAGAATAGATTCTTGAAAATTATTCTTTTTAGTCCTAAAATTTAAAAAAAAAATCTGTTATTATTCTTAAGAAGAACTAATTAAATCTGAGCACTATCTAATTTGAAACTGCTTTTAAATATAACTTCCAGTTTCTTTAGTCTGCTTTATTGAAATTCAGATTTAAAATTTAAACACATCCACTGTACAGCTTGCATCATAACATTACCATATTTTGAAGATCAGTGGAGTTTTGTTTAAATTACAAATATTTGCTCAGTGTCAGTTGTTTAGCATTATTTTAATTTTTAAATTTCATTTTAAAAGATTAATATAACCATCTCTGTTCTCTATACAATAGTATATTGCATCTGCTTTTTATATTTTTATTGAAGTAAATTTTCCAGGTAGTATAGTATAGTCAAAGTATAGAGGTTGATGAATTTTCACACTGAACACACCATGGATCATGCACCTCAGACCAAGAAACAGAAAATTAGCAACACCCCAGAAGCTTCCTCGCATTTCTTGTTACTACCTGCTTTTGGGATATCATATCCTGAAATCTAAAAGCACAGATAAGCATAAGCTTTATCTGTGCTTTTATTTTACATAGATGGCATTGTGCACTATGTACTCTTTTGTATTTGGCTCCTTTCATGAAATATTGTGAGATTTTACATATTGTTGTTTGTACTTAGAGATCATTGATTCTCATTGCAATGTAGTATTCCATTGTGTTAATATATTGTAGATCATTTATTGACGCTCCAGTTGATAAGCATTTGAGTACAAGATATAAATACTGCATATCATTCATAGACCATACATGCTGAGTTAAGAATATGTTTAAGAGTAACGTTACTGAGTCATAGGATATATGTATATATATGCTCAACTTTAATACATTGTGTTAATCCATTTTATGTTGCTAATAACAGAATATCTGAAACTGCATAACTTATAAAGGAACAAAATTTATTTCCTATGGTTTTGGAGGCTGGGAAGTCCAAGACAGAGGTATCTGATAAGGGCCTTCTTCCCTAGTGGGGGACTCTCTGCATAGTCCTGAGGTGGTGCATGGCATCATGTGGTGAGAGGGCTGAGCAAGAGCATGTTAATGTGCTTACTTATTCTCCTTATGAAGCCACCAGTGCCATTTCCATGATAACTCACTTATCCATTAACCCATGAATCTATGAATCCATGAATGAATTAAAACATTCATAAAGGTATAGCTCAGGATCAAAACACCTCTTACAGGCCCCACCTTTCAATACTGTAGTCAGATTTCCCAACCCTTAATACTGCCACAATGGGGACCAAGTTTCAAATGAGCTTTGGATGCTCCAGTTTGGGCCTTTTCTAATGTCCTGTCTTCGAAATCATTATATTTGTGTTCTTCCATGTCCAATATGCAATTAAGCCTATCCAATGGCATTATTATCTCCCAGAGAGTTCCCTTTTTCTCTGGTAAGCAGATACAGTGAACAATCAATCACTTCAATCCAATCAGGGTTGGGCTGATTTGGGGCTGGTTTCAGGTTTTAATAGGATTCAGTCTATTTTAGTTATGGTTCATTTTAGTCTTCTGACTGAGTGTCCATCAAGTCTGCTTCCTCAGCCCTTTAGGTGAAAAATCTGTTCTTTCCTTCAGAGGTTCCCAGGCCATCTCTTTGGCCTCATATTCTATACAGCTTCAATATCTGGCAAATTTCTCGGGGAGAGACTGGTAGTGTGCTTGAGAGGAAGGTCCTCCCCTCCCAGATCTGATCTTTGTTCTCCAAGACTGCTCAGGATTTTACTCTGTTTTTTGTGTGCTTTCAGATTACCCACCAAGCCTCCCAAACTATCCCAGAACCCAATCAAAGCACTGTGGGGAAAGCGGACCATGTGCATGAAGCCCTTCACTTTCTGATGAGTAATCTCATTCTTTACGACTGCTAAAACAACTGCTGGTTTGTCTTCCCCCAATTGTCTGTGCCTGGGAAAAGCAGAGAACAGTCACATGCCCTTAAGGTCAGGAAGAGAGTATCTTGTAAGCTTAGACTTACTGATATTCTTGCTTTACTAGAGTTTTTGTTTATGTAATCCTATAACTTCCACAACTTTCTGATATCTTAAAAGTTTTTATTTTTTTTATACTTTTTTTCTTTTGGTTTGTTTGTTTTGCATTTACCCAGCATTTTCTAGTTGTGCAAAGGAGGTGCCACTTAGCCACAAATGAATACCTCCTATCTTAAAATACAAGTACACATCTACTTTTACAAATGGAGATATTTGAAGTGGGAAACAACAGAATAGATATAAAATAAAAGGTTGAAGAGAATATTAGTATCTGAAATAGGGATATCAGATTGAAGCATTCTTTGCTCAAATAGGAATATTGGAATATCACAATCATTTTTCTTACGACAAGTCAGTAAGTTGTAATCTTGGAGTGAAAGCAAACGGACACTGACAACCGACTACCCCCATGACCTTAAAAATGTCAAATATTATTCCTGGCACTCAGATTTCTCATTTGTAAAATAAGACAAATATCTTCTTCATGTTTCCCTCATGCAGAGACTGCACGCCAAGTCACAACAAAGCTCTGAAAGCAAATTAGATGGTGATCGCCCCTCTTAAGACATTATTCCCTGATAAGCAGTTACTCACATACTGTGGTAGTATATTTTAAGTTGATCTGGGGTTTGCATAAGTGGTAACAGTAAGTTACAATAGATGAATTTGTGGTTGGAACACACAGTATATAATGACTTATTTAGTGACACTCAGGTCATTTCATTTTGAGAGTTTCAGTCTGTAAGTCTTTATACCACTTGGAGGACTTTGTTGTTATCAGAATTGACAGATATATTTCAGAAGAAAAAAATTAACTTTAAGAGATTGGGAGAGGGTCGGCCCAGTGGTGCACTGGATAAGTGCGCCGCTTGGGAAGTGCGGCGGCGCTCCCGCCCGAGGGTTCGGATCCCACATACAGACCAGTTCCTGCTCACTGGCTGAGCGAGGTGCAGGAGCAACACCGAGGGTTGCAA
>NW_007730657.1:155545-160748 GCF_000696425.1 Galeopterus variegatus
AAAAAAAAAAAAAAAAAAAAAAAAAAAAAAAAAAAAAAAAAGAGAGAGATTGGGAGAGAAGATTCTTGGTAAAAAAGAAAAAATATATATTTCCCAGCTGAAAATTAACTTTAAAATGTAAGCAGAAAGAAAAAAAAATATGCAAAAAGGAAAAATATCCTCTTAACAAATATAATCCTCAATATTTGTCGTGTTTGCAAAGCAGTGTCTTAGAATTATATAGCCCTTATAACATAAAATATATTTTAATTTTATTATGTCAGTTAATCCATACCATTCTATGCTTTTATCCCCATTTTACAGAATGAAACAAGATTAACGAATAGAATGTGGCAGCAACAGTCACTCAGTCTTCGGACCTGTACCTTAGTTGTACTCTCCGTCTAAGTCAAATTTCCATGTTTCAGTAAGTAAAAAAAAAGTTGGGCTCAGCCCATTCTCTTACCATGTGATACTGTGCATTGCTGTAGAGAAACATCATGCACAAGAAGGCCCTCATCAGTTGTGTCCCCTAGACTTTGGACTTCCCATCCTCAAAAGTAGTCTTCAATGTTGGCTTGGTGCCGGGAGTCAAGATGGCGACAGGTCTGGAGTGGGGTACCAGAAGACAGCGTGAGCCTTAGAGGTGTGCACTGTACTGCCAGAGTGCTATTTGCATTTCCAAGAGCAACAAAAAAAGACCAACTAATCTACAACTATAAAAAAGCAACTACAGATTCAAGGTTTAGAGCCGACATTAAAGAAGATTCCTGGGAGCACCCGAGCCGTGCCGCAGGAGCAAGTGACCAGCCCGAGGCGGCGGCGGCTAGGACGACGCAGAAACGGAGAGGGAGCCGCTTGGCCAGCCCAGCTCTGTGAGTGACCCCCAGCCTGGCCCTGCTTGGGGGGCAGACACCCATCCAGCATCCGCCTCCCCCACTAGGTCAGTCACCAGCCCGGGGCTGCCTCCATTTTCTCGGGTCAGGGAGGAGCTGGCCGGCTCGGCCAGGCCTGCCCTCCTCACCCAGCTTGGCTCCTCACTGAGCCTTCCCACTTCCTTGCCCCGGCGCGGGGCCTCCCGGGGTCTGCGGGCCGGCCTCACATCCCACTTCCCCCATGGTTCTCTGGTGGGGCTGGTGGTGTGGGGAGCCTCCGGCCAGTGGCGGGAGGACAGGGAAGAAAAGGACAGGCCAATTGTCACTCCACCGCACCCTGGGCTCCGGCCCCCAGCAAACTTCCTGTTACCGGGAGGCAGATACCATCTCTGTAGCCACCAGTTTGGAAGAACGCCTAACTGATATATGGTTAGGAAAAGTGTGATCGGAGCACTCCCGAGCTTGCTTGAACCTGCTGGAGAGCTGAATGTGGGCGAGCGCCGGAGTCGGTCCGTGCCAGGGGAAATCAAAGAGGAACTGTGTGCTGCGGGCTCCTCCCCCAATGACCTCACGCTCTGGTGAGGAGATAAGACAAGTACACAGATAACTGCAATACCAGGAGGAAGGTTATAAGTCCCGAGAAAGCTCTATACAGTGCTACACAGGCACCCAGAGCGACTGGCCGTCTGCGCCTAGCAGAAACCTGAAAGACTTCCTGGGAGGGGCTGTGCTGAGCAGGGGCTTGAAGGCCCAGCTGATAGACAAGGGTAGCAGAAGACACGTCCTAGCCCAGTCAAAAGCGCACAGAGCTGGGAAGCATCCAGCTAGGGAGGCGGAGATGCGGCAGAAAACACACACCCTGTGGGCCGCCTCTGCGAGGTCCAACAGCCCCGCCTAGTGCGCACAGAACAGGGAGAAGTCTGGCTAGGGAGGTGGAGACTTAGCAGAAAACACACACNCCAATAGGGTCAATGCTGTACACTGTGAAACCCCCTGCCAAAATGAATAAACATCAAAAAAAAAAGATACCAGAAATACAAAAAAACCAAGAAAGTACTCCACCAAAAGTTAATAAATCTCAAACTCTAGATCGTATAGAACAGGAAGCTCTTGAAATGAATGAAAAGGAATTTCGAGTGATAATTCTAAAGAAACTGAATGTGATACAAGAAAACTCAGCTAAACAGCATGATGAAACGAGGAAAAGTATACAGGACATGAAAGAGGAAATGTACAAGGAAATCAATGACCTGAAAAAAATTGTAGCAGAACTTGCCAAACTGAAGAAGTTATTCAGCAAAATAAAAACACAATGGAGAGTTTAACCAGCAGGATAGCGGAAGTTGAAGAGAGAACCTCTGAACTTGAAGATGGACTGATTGAAATAACACAAGCCACGGAAGTTGAAGAGAGAACCTCGGTTCTTGAAGATGGGCTCTTTGGAATAATACAAGCGACAAGAAAAAAGAAAAAAAGAATCAAAGATATTGAAGAAAATCTGAGAGAAACATTAGACAACCTTAAGCGCTCAAATATCCGAGTCATGGGTATTCCAGAAGGGGAGAAAAAAGTCCAAAAAGGGCTTCACCAAGGCATATTATAGTCAAAATGACCAAACTCAAGGACAAAGAGAGACTCTTGAAAGCTGCAAGAGAGAAGTGTCAAATCACCTATAAGGGAGCTCCAATCAGGTTAATGTCAGACTTCTCAGCACAAACCCTAAAGGCTAGAAGGGAATGGGATGATATATTCAAAATACTAAAAGACAAAGATTGCCAGCCAAGAATACTCTACCCTGCAAGGCTGTCCTTCCGAAATGAAGGGCAAATAGTATATTTCTCAGACAAACAAAAACTGTGGGAGTTCATCACCACACGACCACCCTTACAAGTAATTCTCAAGGGAGTACTGGGATTGGATCCTGGAAGATAATTACCACTGCCATAACAATCCAAGTAAAATAAAACTCCACCATTAGAATAAAAATGACTACCATGAAAAGAACACAAATGATCATAATCACTAGAGGCAACCTCAGGAACCAACAAACACAGAAAACAAATAGCAAAGCAGAAAGCAAGGAACAAATATCACTCAAGAAAATCAAAAAAATAGTTAAATGCTGGGAATAAAGCAACACCTCTCAATAATAACCCTTAATGTCAAGGGTTTAAATTCACCAATCAAAAGACACAGATTGGCTGACTGGATTAGAAAGGTGGACCCAACTATATGCTGCCTACAAGAGACTCATCTCACCCATAAAGACTCACATAGATTAAGAGTGAAAGGATGGAAAAAGATCTTCCATGCAAACAGAAAAGAAAAACGAGCTGGAGTAGCTATACTCGTATCAGACAAAATAGACTTTAAACTAAAATCCATAAAAAGAGACAATGAGGGTCACTACATAATGATAAAAGGACTGATGCATCAAGAAGACATAACAATCATAAATATGGATGCATCCAATGTTGGAGCAGCCAGATTTATAAAACAAACTCTATTAGACCTAAAAAAGGAAATAGACACTAATACTATAATTGCAGGGGACCTGAATACCCCACTGTCAATATTGGACAGATCAACTAGGCAAAGAATTAGCAGAGAAACACAAGATCTTAACAATACTTTAGACCAATTGGACTTGGCAGATATCTACAGAACATTCCATTTAACAACCTCAGAATATTCATTCTTCTCATCAGCACATGGATCATTCTCCAGGATTGATCACATATTAGGACACAAATCAAGTCTCACCAAATTCAAAAAAATTGGAATTATCCCATGTATTTTCTCAGACCACAATGGATTAAAACTAGAGATCAATAATAAACAAAACTCTGGAAAGTATACAAACACATGGAAATTAAACAACATTCTACTTAATGATACATGGGTCCAAGAAGAAATCAAGCAGGAAATAAAAAAATTTATTGAAACTAATGAAAATAATGATACATCATACCAAAACTTGTGGGATACAGCAAAGGCAGTACTAAGGGGGAAATTTATTGCATTAAATGCCTCCCTCAGAAAAATGGAAAGCTGGCAAGTGAACAATCTAATAATGCGCCTTAAAGAACAAGAAAAACATGAACAATCCAAACCTAAAGTTAGCAGACGGAAAGAAATCATTAAGATCAAAGCAGAACTTAATGAAATTGAAACCCAATAAACAATACAAAGGATCAATGAATCAAAAAGTTGGTTTTTTGAAAAGATAAACCAAATTGACAAACCATTAGCATGGCTAACAAAAAAAAAAAAAAAAGAAGAGAGAAGATTCAAATAACAAAAATTAGAAATGAAAAAGGCGATATTACAACTGATTCATCTGAAATACAAGGAATTATTCAAGATTACTATAAACAACTATACGCCAACAAATTTGAAAATCTAGAGGAAATGGATAAATTATTGGATACACACGAGCTCCCCAAACTGAACCATGAAGACGTAGAAAATTTGAACAGACCAATTACAATAAAGGAGATTGAAGCTGTTATCAGAAGGCTCCCAAAAAAGAAAAGCCCAGGACCACATGTATTCACATCAGAATTTTACCAAACATTCAAAGAAGAATTGACACCGATTCTTTACAAACTATTCCAAAAGATTGAATCAGACGCAAATCTCCCAAACTCATTCTATGAAGCAAACATCATCCTGATATCAAAACCAGGTAAAGACATAACCAAAAAAGAAAACTACAGGGCAATATCCTTGATGATTATAGATGCAAAAATCCTCACTAAAATACTAGCAAACAGAATGATGGAAAGTATCTCAACATAATTAAAGCCATATATGACAAACCCACTGCCAACATCATCACCCTTAAGAAAAGGAACTAGACAAGGATGCCCATTTTCACCACTCCTATTCAACACAGTATTGGAAGTACTTGGCAGAGCAATCAGAGAAGAGAAGGAAATAAAGGGCATCCAGATTGGAAAAGAAGAAGTCAAGCTATCCCTGTTTGCAGATGACATGATCCTATATATCGAACAGCCTAAAGCCTCTACAAAAAAACTCTTGCAGTTGATAAATGATTTCAGTGCAGTAGCAGGATACAAAATCAACACACAAAAATCAGTAGCATTTCTATTCACCAATAGTGAACAAGCAGAAAGAGAAATCAAGAAAGCCTGCCCATCTACAATAGCCACCAAAAAAATAAAAAACTTAGGAATTGAGTTAACCAAGGATGTGAAAAATCTCTATAAGGAGAACTACAGACCACTACTGAGAGAAATTAGAGACGATAGAAGAAGATGGAAAGATATCCCATGCTCTTGGATTGGAACAATCAACATAGGGAAAATGTCCATACTATGCAAATT
>NW_007730657.1:161604-169720 GCF_000696425.1 Galeopterus variegatus
TGATGGGTCATAATAATCAACCACATTGTATATCGACAAAATAAAAATTTAAAGGGAAAAATATAAAAATAAAAAATAATAAAAAATAAACATATCTACAATATTCCTAAAAAAAGAAAGAGTCTTCACCGTTTACAAACCATTTTCCATTTCATGTACATCAATCCTATGAATTAAAAGGAATATTATTACCCAGTTAAAAAAAAAAAAAAAAAAAGTTGTATGTCTTCACCAGAGACATTAAAATTTGATTTGCCCAGAAAAACAGATTTTTAAAAATCATATGATTTGTAATTCCACAATAGAAAGAAACAAAACAAAAAAATTACTTTTCATGTTTTAAATAGGCTTATGTGCAGGCCAAAAATTGTAGCAGTTGTTTTTAGTTGGAAGCAAATATTATATACTTCAATAAAGTACTAGAAAGCTTATGTCATATTTTTAAAACCTAAATTCTAATATATTATATAATTATATTAACTCAATTATGTAATATATTCTGTTTGTTGCTTTCCTTAATATCCCTGTACATGCTTCCTGTAGTTACAGTTAAAATGTACGTACAATCTTGTGCATGTGTTTTGCTGCTAATGCAATGCCTCTTGCATTTTCCCATGTACTTACAGAGTCTTTACTCTGATCTTCATTTTAGAATTTATGCAATAAATCATTCAGGATACGTGCTTTAATGTGCTTAACCTGCTTCCTCTTCCTTCACTCTAAGGTAGCTATTTATTAATTTAAAGTAATTTAAATATGCATATGCTCATCACAAATAAAACATAGGCTATAATCTTTAAAAAGTCAATAATTGGTCAAAGGGAATAAACATTTATATGACTTATTAAATTATTTTAAAATTTTATCCCAAATTGAGTTAACTTACAATTTTGTCTGAAATATTTGTGACTATCTCTTCCAGTTATAATTGTGTACTAATACATAACTTAGGGGCTTCGACAATAAAAATCACCTTATTAGTTATCAAGGCATCTATGGGTGAGGATTTGGGGAAGAGTCTGACTGAAGGTTTAGGCTCAACTCTCTTAGGTAGATGAAGTCAGGTGGTGGCAGAAGCTGGAACTGACCTCTTTTTCTTCACAGGCATCTCCACAATTTGGGCTTCCCCATAGCCGGTGGCCTTGCATTAGTCAGACTGTTTATGAAGAAGCTCCCAAACAGTATTCCAGAAAGCAGTAAATAGACTCAGAAGTCAAACAGGGTTGTATGTACACATTCCATTGTTGCAAATGAGTCATGAGCCTACCCAAATACAAGGGCAGGAGAAGTGGACTTTACCTCTTGGTAGGACAGTAGCAAGGTTCTGGAAGAACATGTGGGGTAAAAGATATTGTTAAAGCTTTTCCCCCAGTGGTCACTGTATCAGTCAGGAGTGGATACATAAAATTTTGAATACACAAACACCATCACACACTGGCTTCTGGCTCTTAAGTGGTTTGGCCTAGAAATGACTCATGCTGTCTGTAATTGTGGCTTCATCACATGGCTCCTCACAGTGTTCTTTAAAGTATTCAGAAAGAGCAGACCTCAAAATAAAAGAGCACTTCTTAACATTCTTGGAAAAATAGAACTAAATGATGATACAAATCTTTCAGTGAACTTTTTGAAGTACCTCTGTATTGCTGAGTATCAATCTACCACAAGCATAATGGAGTCTTTTAAATTTTATGAATATGAGTTTTAGGTGATATGGAAGTTTTTTTCTAAATTAAGTTAAAAATTATTTATATATTACTAATTTTATTCCTTCCCTCAAAAATTAAAGGTTTATGCTTATGGGTGTTAGCATCTTAATGTTCTTACATACCGGTATGCATGTGTGTTTGTGTATATTATATTATATATGTTACATATATTATGTAGACTCCTTTTATCATAAAAATATTAATAGTCCAGTGTTGCGATTACTATATATTTTTGTTCATATTGCTATATGCACTTTAATTTGTTTACAACTATGATTATTTGGATTATTGTTCAGCAAATATTCCCTTCCTTTCTCCTTCTATTGTGGACAGAGTTTACTACACTGACCCATTAATTTCAAGCTTGGGCAAGTGACTTGCTTTGACCAATGAACATGACTCAATTACAGGCCTTAAATACGCTTACACAGTTAGACCTGGCACTGGCTGTGCCAGTGACCCACCATAGGTCAAGAGTGTCCTGGACAAGCACAGCCCCTTCAACCTAGCCTAGGAATAAATACACATAGAAGTGACGCAAACCCAACCTGCGGTCTGAGCAGAACTGCCCTTCCATGCTACAGAAGCCAAAGCACTATTGACCTGCAGTTTTTATTGGCCACCGGGTATGGAATGGCTTGTTATGCAGCGTTATTATTTCAATGTCTAATTAATATAATAAAACCTGCATATCATTTTTGTGATTGTCCACAGAAGCCATTTTTTTTTCTTTCTTCATACAATTGACTCAGTTAATTAATTAAGTAAACATCAGAGATGCATGATACTGGCTCATATGTAGGAAAAACAAGAAAACATGGTTATTTTTACCTTTTTTACAGACACTTTTGAGGCTAAATGAGAGATGGAGATGTGCAGTCTTCCCGTTAAAAAGCTAAGTCTGTGTGCCAGCTGGCTCAGGGCCATGATTTAAGGGAACAGTTATGAATGAAGCAGGAGTAAATGGCCACCATCTGGGTAAAGCTCAAGTGAGCTTGTTTGGACAAGGCTCCAGGGTCAAGTAAATGAAACGGACTTTAATTTCAAGATGCAGCTGTGAGGGAATAACTCCCCTTTTCTGGGTAAAGCTCAAGTGAGCTTGTTTGGACAAGGCTCCAGGGTCAAGTAAATGAAACGGATTTTAATTTCAAGATGCAGCTGTGAGGGAATAACTCCCCTTTCCCCCCTCCTGCAAGCCATTGCAAGTGGGGGAAGTCAGCAATATGTTTTCAAATAGGGTGGGATGCGGTTGTGTCTTGAAGGCACTGGTGGTTGTCATGTCTAAAGAACCATGTGAAGTAGCCCCTCAGTAGGCATCGAGAAATGTGAAGGTTTTATTAGAGCTTGGCTGAGACAAAAGAAACAGCATGGGGTTACACTACAAAAGGTATGTTTCCGTAGGGCTTATTAGAACGTGCTGATACCTTTTTCTCTGTAACTTGGAATACTGAGAATTTATTGAAGTGCTTGCATTGCTAGGGTTTTGTTGCTGAGTATTTAAATTAGTGTAGAAAACATAGCTAAGAATAAGGATCCTGGTGATTAATTTTTCCCTTTTGGGCAATTGGGCTGTATGCATTTTGAAATACGTAGGGTTTGCTAGAATGCATTGAATAATTTTAAAGGGGAGGCAGACATTTGATTTTAGTAAAAAAACTTGATTGAGTGCTAAATTGAGTACAGGACCACCTTGTCCTGGGGTTCATATTTGGAGTATTCAGCTTGGGGATTTCTGATTTTGTCCTATTGTGTGGTCTGGCCACCTTAACAGTCTGAGGAGCAGTAACTACACTATGCAAAATAACAATTAATGGCCTAAAAGAAACCATCTGTGTCCCCTAAAATGCTCATGTGTGTATAGTATAGTGGTTTGAGAGTATTGCATATGGTGGGAGAGATAAATTAAATGGACAGTAAATGACAGATAATAGTATGATATATCACACCTAAAATTTTAGGAAATTATTTGTAAAACTCGACAACATAGAAAAAAATGAACACTTGAGAAATAACTCATTTCCTTTGCCTGAGGCATGAGGTGGCTGGTTAGGGTAGGTGGAATGGGGGACTATTTCGAAAGGGTATCCACATTGAGATTTTTGAGTGGGAGGGGTCAGGGAGCTGCCAGGTGAGTGATTAAGCTTAGTGAAAGCAAGGACAAAGCTTGAACAGAATTTGCATCAGAGATTATTTTAAATAATAAACTTATCCAATAGCTGCTGGCATGCATTTGTGGATGCTTTCTCAGAGCATCTTTGTATTGGATTAGAATATTGTTTGTAGCTCTGCTTTGATCACTGAAATAGGAGCTCCTAGAGGCCAACAATGTTTCATTTTTCTGTGCTTTCTCAATGATTAGCACAGTGCTTTGCTATAGAATAGGTACTCAGTGTATGCTTGTGGATTTGAAAGGAATAAAACATATTGGTATGTAGTGAAATGAAACAGGACTGATATTGCTATTACATTAGGGAAAATATAGTTATGGCGGCCAATGAGATCATGGATGAGGAGGAAGTCCATGTCTGTTATTGGTATATGTGTACATTGGTTGAATCATTTTTGGAAAAATTAGATATATAGAAGACAGTTGAAAATATGCAGATCCATGAGACCGTAATATTGCTTCTTGGAGCTTATCCTAAGGAAGTCATCCAAAGAAAAAAATAAATTTGTGTGAAGAAATACCCACTGAATGCACTTTTCCTAAATAAAAGAAATTAACAATTAGATTAAAGTACTTTAATTAGGAGGGATATAAGGCATTGAAATAAATTGTGACAAATGTACAAAATATAGTAAATGTTTGTGTTATAATATTAAGTGGCAAAACTGTAAGTAAAATTGTACACACACAATGTTTCCAGTTATGTGGAATTACGAAATAAGTACACAATGACTGAAGGCAGTATGTTATAGGTAAAATAATTGTGTGATATTTTATTGGTGAAATTTTTACTATGTATTTTCCAAATTCTATTTAACTGCAATTTCACTATGATTGAATATAAATTGATTAAAAAATTATTACATATTTTTATATGGAACAAAACACTCTGCTAACTCTGTTGTATTTCTGCCTGAATTAGCCTATAATAAAGAGTATAGACATTATCAAAATAATATGACTTAAGAACAATATACTGGAATTAGGCACAGGTGCAGCCTCAGGAAGAGGGGCATAGATTCTCCATGTAAATAGGAGGGTAGGAGGAATTAGAATAAGTCCCCAAAGAGATGACAAATGAATTGGGCGAAAAAAATAAATAAATAATGTTTTTCTTCAGGCAGACAGAGTGAGAGATTGTATCCAAGACAGAAGGACTGAAGTTTGTAGGCAAAAATACATTAATGTATTTAAGTAGAGGGTGAAAGCTATAATGGCAAAGGTAGATAGGTATAAATCTTAGGTTGTGGAATTAATTTAAAGGTCATGAAAATTCAGTCGAGTGCTTTGAGAGGAGGGATAAATGAAATAGATTTAAATGTTGAAGGAGGAAAATAAAAAGATGACATTCTACTAATCTATCAATGTTCAATGGATTTGAATTTTTTTTTAATTGGTTTACTTATTTTTTTGACCTGTAAGGGGATTGCAACCCTCGGCATGGTGTGGTCTGCACCACGCTCAGCCAGTGAGTGCACCAGCCATCCCTATATAGGATCTGAACCCATGGCATTGGCGCTACCAGTGCTGCACTCTCCCGAGTGAGCCACGGGCCTGGCCCTGGGTTTGAATTTCTAAGTAGAATCATTTGACCTTGTTCTCAAATAGATTTCTTCAGATGCCTGCATCATGTACTCTGTACCTAAAGCTCGCATGGCTTAGCTATTCATTTGACTTCACCAAAAGGAATAGCTTTCATCTATTCTCTTAAAATAAAACCTTTTTTTTTTTTTTTCATTTATTAAATCTAATTCTGGATGTGGAGGCAAATTGTTCTTTTTAATAGAACAAAAAGAGAATTACACATATATCCAGTAGACCTTATTTTATGTTTAAAATCTATCCTTTGGATGTTAATGTCATAAGTCAATAATTTAATAATTTAGTAATAATCATCAGTTAGTATCAATAGATAAGGGGTAGAATGTCATGGATTCACAGATAAGTGGTCAAGTTTTGCCACATTGAGTCAAAGATCTAAAATAAATATAAGTATCAAATATAAGTTGATTTATCTTCAGGGAATTAAAATGCTGTTGAGCACTAACTAGACTATTTTATATCATCTTCAAACAACTGTGGAGTGTTTTTAATTCCCATATTCCATATAAGAAATTAACCCATCTGAATTTTAGAGGGATTAGCTTAACCAGGGTTACATATGTGTATGTACAAGTTTTGCTCATAATTCAGTTCCTCCCAGCCATAAAATCCAAAGCATTTTTCATTATGTAGATTATCTCCTTAAACTACACAAAAAGCCCTAGCGAATCTGGGTTAGATTTGCAACATGCTCCAGAATCTGGGAAAAAGGAGATTAATTACAAAAATATCCTGTGCTTGTAGACTTCTTGGTCTAGTGGAGAGACTGATACATAAATAAATACTTGAAATATCTCGATGACTATCATTGAAGTAATGTCACTCCAGTAAGGTTTGATGTGATTATTTATAATGGACATATGCTGTTCAGATGAAAGAGTCATGATTTTCATTTGAGGGATGAAGAGAGATAATAGCACATTTTCAAGAAGAAGAGATGCCCTCCTGAATATATCCATACTCTGTGCAATATCAATTAGCACTGCTGACCTATGGCCTTATCTAGGGCCACACATTTAACTTCTCTCCCTTTTTCAACACTGGTCCAGTGAAAAGGAGAAAATGTCATCTTCTGTGATGAAAATGTGGTCCCTTTACTGGGTGAGATTAGTTCATATGAGTTGACAATCCACCTCTCTACATCCATTTTGGGAATGACTGACAATTATTCTGTTGGGAGAAGCTTGGATGAAGAATAGGCTTTGGGATGTTGGTGCCTGCCCCTCACAACCAGACATCCTTTTTAAATCCTGGTTGCCATAACAACCAGATAGGACTTTTGGTCCCAAACACAACAGACTCCTTTATGATGATGATTATTATTAGTCAGTTTGCACTCCAGGCAGAAATCTGATTTACTTTCCCTGAGGAAACTCACCATATGACATGTAAAATGTCAGAGAGAGAATAATGCAAACTGGAAGTATGGAAGTGTTATGAAATGAAACATGTATGGGAAAAATGCACCCTTCAAGCCCTTTATTATTTTTAAATGAAAAGTTGTCAGATTATTCAGCCCAATGTGTGATGTTAACTGTGTCATGCCTGTGAGTTATATAATAGTTACTGTGAAGGAAGTAGATTATCTATTATGGAGTGTTGGATACAATGTGACACCTGAAAACTTTGAAGGTGCATGAATTTTTGACATTATGCTGTAGAACTATTGATTGAAGCTGAAAATACATAAAGAAATGAGGTGTTTTCCCTAGTACACCAGTCAGAATGAGATATATGCCTAGCTTCTTTGCAGAGTTTAAGAATGGTAGAAAAGCAATTTTACCCCCAGAATACAAGTGATCACAGTGACTATGAATAAGGTGTCTACCTCCAAATGTGCTGCCTCTGAAAAGTGGAATTTAAGCAGTTTCTTTCCCTGTCAAACTTAGCTAAACTGTCATTTTAACCTTTAATGAGGTTTGACCTTCAAGCCAACCCAGAAGAAGAAAAGTTTTGGGAATCTCTTGAGTGGAAAAAAATTGCATCTGCTGTTCAAGCCAACTATTTCTTTGTGGCATGTTTATCAGTAATGTGCCCCCCTGCCCAGCAAAATTGTGTCCTTGAACCAGGGATATAAAATGATACTATTAAGGGAGTCAAGCCAAGTCTGGTCAAAGAAAGCCATTTATTTTCACTGACCCAGCTGGTCAAGTGAATTTAGGTTCAGCAGCTTGGCTCACTTGAGAATCAAGCACTGCCATCATGCCTGTAATTACAGCATGAAAGTGATTTTCAGGAATGAACACTGCAAGGGAAACAGACATTCCCTGGCAACTTCAATACAAGTGTGTTGGAAAGGTAAATAGGAAGCATATATTTTCATGTGATTCATAAAATAAAAACACATTATTATATATATGAATATAATAAAACATTCCTAACTTAATAGATTAACATAATAAACATCAATTATTTGTTCAAAATTCTGTTAAATCAGCTGGGCAGTTCTTCCAATCTGGTCCAGCTCATCTGAGGCTGAATGGTCTAGGATGGCTGGAATTAAATATGTGGGACATCAGCTGGGACTATTGGCTAAAATGGATGGGGTCGGGCCGGCCCGGTGGCTCACTGCTACAGTGTGCCGCTTGGGAGCGTGGCGGTGCTCCCGCTGAGGGTTCGGATCCCACATACAGACTGGTTC
>NW_007730657.1:170935-173760 GCF_000696425.1 Galeopterus variegatus
CACATACAGACTGGTTCCCGCTCACTGGCTGAGCGAGGTGCGGGCGCGACGCCAAGGGTTGTGATCCCATTGCCGGTCCAGTCCGGTACGGGCGCGACACTGAGGGTTGCGATCCATTGCCGGACACGAAAAAAGACAAAAAGGAAAAAAAAAATGGATGGGGTCGTTTTTAGGTGGTTTCTCCTCTTCTAGGAGGTTAACTGAAGCTTCTTCATATGGGCTTCCAGCATCAAGAGTGCACAAGCTCCAATGGATAGCAGTATTTAACTTCTCCCTGAATTGTGTTTACTGAGTTGCAGTTGTGGACAAAAGTCATATCACTGAACAAAATTCAAAAGATGAAGAAATTATCTTTTGATGAAAGGTACAGCAAAAAATTTGTGGAATTTCTTTTTCAATGTATTTCAGCATCCCATCCTTACTGTATAGAGGTTCACACAATTCCTGGTGTGCTTTAGTATATTTTAGTTTAGGTTTGCATATTTCCACATGATTTTTTTCTTTTAAAGAACATGAATGTTTCCTAACGCATTTAAAGGTGGAAACGGTAGCAGCAAGTTTACCAAGGTTAAATACATAGTTATAGCTGCTGCTTTAAGATTCATTTCCATTATTTGAAATTTAGCAACTGAGTGGGATTAGTTGGATTTATCTTCATTTTATTGTTCTGTATGATATGAGATAATTCTGTGATCTGATTTATTTCCACCACAATGGCCACCTGTTTTGGTAGGATGTGAAAATATCTAGGAGGCACAGGATGGAACATTTTTGGCCCTCATTTAAGACTATCAACAAATATTTCATATCAGTTTTATCAATTTATTGTGTTCATAAGGGATATAAGACCGCATATTTGAAAGTTATAGAATTTTAAAAAATGTTGTCATGTAGTATTCAAATCATCTATTCTGCATTTTAAAAAATCCTAAAACTTAGTGACTTAAAACAACAATCATTTAAAAAAATCCTAAAACTTAGTGACATAAAACAACAATCATTTACTATCTCTCACTGTTTCTGTAAGTCAGAATTTAGAAATGACTCTGCAGCAAGGTTCTGACTCAGAGTCTTTGATGAGTTTGTGTTTAGAATGTGGCTGGTTCTGGAGTTCTCTCAAAGGTTCTCATCTCACATGTTTGGAACATGGACTGGGAGACTCCAGCAGTGAGGGGCCAGAACAACTGGGGCTCCCATGGCATCTCTATAGCTATGTGGTTTCTTCATAGGATCTCTACAACATGGGAACATTCAGGTGGCTGGATTTCACATATGGAAGTTTAGGGCTCCAAAGTCTTGTATCTCCATAGAGACACAGATGGAAAATGCATCTTCTCCTCTGTCCTTGAAATTGCCACAGCATCACATTTTTCATGTTCTGTTAATCATGGTAGTCACAAAATCACAGCCTGATTGAAGGGGAGTGGATACAGACTCCAGTTCTTGATGGGGGAAATGATAAGGTTCTTGAAAGGCATGTAGAAGTTGAAATAATTTTTGATCAATTTTGGAAAACAATAACCTACTACATCTAAGGAAACCTTAAAAGTTGCAACATGGACCTTTGCATTATCGATCTTACTTTTTGTGGACATAGATTTCATTCTTCCTTGAATATTTCAATGTCACTATTGACAGCTGTTCTGTGAAATTTCGTGTTATTTTGGGTTCAACCTACAAAAGAGCATGAGAAAGGATTTAAACTTACTAAAATATCCCATAGCCCATTACTACTTCTGTACTTACCATGTGCCGGCTACATTCCTGAGAACTGAAACACAAGGGTAAAATAGGTACTCTAATGTGGAAAGCTCTAAGTAAACAGATCATCACAGCACAACAAAATAAGTGTTATGAGAGAAGAAGACAATGTGTTATTGGTGCACAGGAGAAGTGGAAAACAAGTGTCCCAAGAAAGAACATTTTTGACTAGAAAAGCCTTTATGGAAGATTGGTAATTGGCTAGATCTTCAACAAACAAAATGATTTTTCTAAACAGAAAATGGTGGTGAAAGTAGGCATTCCAAGCATACAGTAAAATAGAAAAAAAAAGTCATGAAGATTATATATGAAAAAGAAAAATTGTAAAGCATTGACAAACCCTGAGACAAAACCCCAGAAGTCCTATGTCTTGACCTAGTTATTCTTTTCTATTTTGCTAGATATACAAAATATTAGTTTTCAGTCAATTATTTAAAAACAAATATCATAGCCCATTGCTAGCTACCTCTTTCCTTTAGTTCTAATATTCATTAACAAGTTGAATCAACCTTGATTATATATATATATATATATATATATATATATATGATGAATTATGAAATTGTATCAGAAATTTATAGTGAAAACTTTTCTACAGCGATCACTTACTTTAAATTGGATTCCCCCCAGGTAGTGGTATGGTACAAAGTTCAATTTTTAATTTATGCAGTTGAGTTAATGTAAAATATGGTTTTAAATTCCTGGATACAATGGCAACCCGAGACAATTCAGAATCGATGTGTCTGGTGGGTGGGTGGGGATATGGGGAGTTGACGGAACTGAGAGACACTTGGTAGAGGCACAGGGCTGGAGAATAGCAATTGGCACCTAAGGAAAAGCTGTGAGCACGGTGAAACCGGCTTCTGATTCCTCCAGCAGTCAACGCTTTTTGGAAACCACTGAGGATCGTTTCCAGAGGATTGCTCAAGTGTCTTAAGCACATATGCCAGATAAAGGATACTTGTTAAGATTTTAGGAATGTGTTTCCACATTGTCTTACACAGTTTAGCAATTTTCCAGAGAGACAGCATCTGTTAGATCAAATATGTGATTTCTGTCTTCTT
>NW_007730657.1:174596-175680 GCF_000696425.1 Galeopterus variegatus
TTTTTTTTCCCTAAACATTTATAGATCTTTGGAAAAGGAATATACTGAGAAGGGAAGAGTTGGCATTCAGATACTGGAGAAGTAAGAGTGGGACTTTGGTGAAGATGGACTTCACAAAACAAAAAGAAAGAAAAGGAGAGCAAACTGAGACATGTTAGTAATTTTAAAAGAGCTTTCAATAATACATGAAACACAGGAATATAACTGGTGAGTTGCTGCTCTTTGAGAGAACTAATGGAGAGAAGAGCAAGAATAAAGAAGGCAGAATAAACCAGAGCCTGTCTATTCTGGGTCTCCCTTGTTAAAGTTTGTTTTCTGTCACAATGAATAAGTGGAGGCAATTTAGTGTCATGTCAGCATTCTCAGTCCACACAACCACAAACCAACTCCAAATTAGAGTATCCAAACATGCTCACTCCTAGGTAGTTCAACACACCTGTTCTGAGCATCTACTGTCAGCAAATATGTATCGAGTGACTGTTATGTCTACCAGCCATTGTGCTTTAGACTGAGATTAAAAGAAAAAATGAGTACTATATAGTTGCTACTCTTGTATAACTGACCATCTATTCTAAAAGGTTAAGTTTTCTATTCATTAAGGTAAGGGTCAAGATAAAGGTAATCAAATTTTCTAGAGGAATTTAGAAAAAGGAAATCAAAGAGTATTTCATATGAAAGGTGAGTTATGGGCTGAGCCTCAAAGTATGTGTGTACTTTGTCCAGGTAAATACAATGAGGAAGGGCATTCCAGGCAGAAGGAAGAACAGGAGCTGCTGCATGGATGCAGGAAGGAGAGGGGTGTATATTGGGTTCTGTAAGTGCTGCAGCAGTGTGGGGCTTCCAAATATAAGGCAGGCTGCAGCAGGAGCTATGGAGGTAATATACTGGCCAGTCATGCCAAAATGCTCCAATTACAAGATTCTTTTAAAAAAATTTTTCAAAAACATTTTTTTAATGTTCCAGTGAGGACTGGTTATGTATTAGGTAAGCAAATTAAAAAGAAATAAAATAAAAAATCCATATATATATATGTGTGTGTGTGTGTGTGTGTGTGTGTGTGTGTGTGTGTGTGTGTACACACACA
>NW_007730657.1:176433-184406 GCF_000696425.1 Galeopterus variegatus
TTCACTTAACATAATTTTCTCCAAGATCATCCATGTTGCTGCAAATGGTAGAATTGCATTCTTTTTTATGGCTCAGTAGTATTCCATTGTGTATATACACCACATTTCCTTA
Organism: Galeopterus variegatus; assembly: GCF_000696425.1. NCBI lineage: Eukaryota > Metazoa > Chordata > Mammalia > Dermoptera > Cynocephalidae > Galeopterus > Galeopterus variegatus. Next base: position 176,546 of record NW_007730657.1, read on the forward strand.
TCCAGTCATCCGTCGATGAACATTTTGGTTGGTTCTGTACTGTGGCTATTGTAAATAGAGCCGTGATGAGCATGGCAGGGCAGGTATTCCCAATCCTATTCAGTAAACATTGAGTCTTCAGGTTTTGTGTTTGGATTTGTGGACTCAGGGTCTTCATGTCCGGAGGCAGAAAGAAAAAATTGAAATCTATTATAATGAAAGGTGAAAAATTGGAAACTGAAATAAGGTAGTAAAGGTGAATAGATCTGAGAAATATTTAGGAGAACAACATGTCAAGATGTAGTGGGAGATTAATATGAGAGATGAGTGAGAGCTAAGCACTCAGGACAATGCTAATAACTAGGAGATTAAGTGAACATCAGAGTCTGCAGGGCTGGAAAGCATCACAGACCCAAGGATACAGGAACAAACAGCAGGAAGCGTGAGACAGGAGACCTGACAGGGGTAATGTTTGCCAGCATGGTGGCATGGCAACTGCTGAGAGCCAGGCTAAATGGTGAACATGCCAGTGAGAGCCTACGTGAAAAGTTGGCAACTCTGGCTGGACAGCTTCTCTTATCTCTCAAAGTTATCTTCAGTCACGAGCCCAAACCCACAATGTATGTCCAGCCACTCATAGCTGTTGGAAGGAATAAAATAAAGTGGACCAAGAAAACCCCAGACTCATATGCTTTACCTAAAATTGACTGTGTCTGCCTCCTGATGGAAAAGAGGCTCCAGATGGAAATTATTTTCAGCTAACAACAAATTATAAAACAATTATTTATTATATACCTGAGTGTCTTCTTTATTGTCCATAAAAGGGCTTTCAGATTATCAAATCTAGGAAACTCAGCAGTAAATCACCAATATTTGAGAACCCCGGGCTAGACATTACCAGGACAGAGGTGCAATTAAGGCATATCCTCTGAATTTCAGGTTTGATGACCTTCAGTTTTTGAGTTATGCTGACCCTTAGAACCAGAAGCAGTTAGGGGAGTGCATAACATAGTTTAGGTATGTTTTTCCCTCCAAAGCTCATGGTGAAATCTGATCCCCATGTTGGGAGGTGTTTGGGTCATGGGGCAGATCCCTTATCAATAGATTAATGCCCTGGGGGTTGGAGGTTAGTGAGTGACTTCTCAATCTATTAGTTCTGCAAGAGCTGGTTGTTATAAGGAGCCTGGCACCTCCCCTCGCTCTCTCTTGCTTCTTTTTGCCATGTGATTTTGCATCCGCTTGGCTGCCCTGCCATTTTCCACCATGAGAAGAAGCAGCCTGAAGTCCCCACCAGATGCAGCTGTCCCAGAATCACGAGTCAAATAAACATCTTTTATTTATAAATAACATGTTTTAACAACACAAAAACAAACTAATATAGTATGCTAAAGTTCAGTGTGTCAGACCCCAACCTATAGCTAATGAGTCAGAATTTTTGGCGATGGGTCACACTTTCCTGCTTTTAATCTAGCTTCCATTGTGAGTCTGAATTTCACCTGAGTGGCAGAATCCCTGAAACTGCTCTTAGTGCATCCCAAACAACACCTGTAGGCATCACTTAAAACTCACAGGGCACTTGAACTTGAATCAGATAATTGCTCTGAGCTGTTCTTTCTTCATTCACATGAATGTCCCCATGAATCATCTCTTCTACCTCCCTGGACACATCTTCTTACTCTCCCTTTTCCCCCTCATCTAACTCAGTTCAAATTTGGTACCTAGACTGTCTTCACCTGCCTTCATTCTCATCTGACAACCTTTGTACTTTTAGTACTGAGATAGCTCTATGAGCTAAAGGTAACCCGTGCTGAGATTATGCCAGAACACTGCCCCTTCCACCTTCCACCTTCCACAGCTACTGGATGTATTTTCCTTGCTCTTGAAAACCAAAAAAAAAGAGAAATTTTTCTTTAATATAAAATTTTTATAACATGACTGAGCATTCAAACACCCATATAAAATGGGATCACAATGACTACAAAAGGAGCATATAAATAGGTAGACGTATTTGGCTTCAGTCTTAAGACTGGGAAAGAGAACAAATGACCAGCTGTGTGACCTTAGGCAACTAACTTAGTTTCTCTAGCACTTGGTTTAGTCATCTTTAAAGACGGATTAAAGCAGAGTTTCTCAACCTTAATACTTTGAAATTGGGGACAGAATAATTTGTTGTAACGGAGGATGGAGGCTGTCCTGTTTATTGTAAGGTGTTGTGGCAACCAAAAATGTCTCCAGGCATTGTCAAATGTTTCTTGAGTGGGGAGCAAAATTTCCCTTAGAAGAGAACCACTGGATTAAAGGTACCCACTCTACAGGATTCTTGAGATATTGAGGGAGTTAATGTACATGACAGTACAATGACATTTTAAGGGATTATACAAACTAAGGGGTTGTTTTTATGAAGTATAAGAATTTGATCATTTTTTTTTTTTTTTTTTGTCTTTTTTCGTGACTGGCAACGGATCGCAACCCTCGGTGTTGCACCCGCACCTCGCTCAGCCAGTGAGCGGCCGGTCTGTATGTGGGATCCGAACCCTCGGCGGGAGCGCCGCCGCGCTTCCCAAGCGGCACACTGTAGCAGTGCGCCACCGGGCCGGCCCAGAATTTGATCATGTTTAAAATTGCCTGTTAATATGTTTCAAGCTATTTAATATTTATGAGACATTGATGATAGAGATATGATACTTTTCAGGATGCAGATCAAAGAGTTACACAAAGTCGATTTTAAGCAAACTGTGACCTTGGTCAACATTCTGTGCAGAGAAGGCAAAACAAAGATTTGTGCTACCTTGAGGGATGCCACCCTGCACTCATCCCAGCCAGATGCATTTAATCAATATGTCTTGTATTTATAAATATACAGCCTTCAGAATCAGTCATTATTCATATATTTTGTTTGAACAATTGGTACATATTTTATATGAACAGCACCTCTGAATTTATTGGCATTTCTATAATTTTACTCAGTAAAACAAATGCTGGAAGTCCATACTTTTAAACTTGCCATTCCCATTTAAAAATACTACAGCTGGATAGGTCAAGCAGATAAAACAAAAACAAAACACTATAAGGTGTTTCATCAAGGGAGAGAATCATATTTTAGGTTGTTTTTCCATTTATATTTATAAGTTACTATTCCCTCTAAAAAGCATTAAAAATTTTCCTTTTTTTCTCCCTCTCCTTTGCTCTCTCTTCCCCCCCTCCCTCCACACACACCCACACACTCACGTACACACCAAGAATGGCGCTTTGTTTCTAATTCTGGTCAGAATGTGGTAGAGTGAAAAAAACCATAGCCCTTAGCCTCTGTAGCCATTAACCCATCTTCACAATCCGACTCCGCCTTTTGCCAGCTGTGCATCTATGGAGAAATTACTGTATGAAATTTTAGTTTTGAGATCTATAACATGTAGACTTTAGTACTTTTTTTGGAAAACAGTTGTGAGGGCTAAATGAAAAGAACAATATTTACACTAGATAATACATATTAGATATTTTAAAAGATTATTTCCTCCTCTCATTCATTTTTTTCTTGGTCTCTGAACTTGTAGGAGAGTGAATAATTTGCCTATTACTCCTTCAGGTAGATGAGGAGATGCCTTTTCATAACTTAGCTGTGGCTCTCTTTTCTTGATTCAGAAGAGTTACACTGCTCTAGTGGTTGGGGAACTATCCATTACAAAGGAAATCCTACTGCTATGGATTGGAATTTCCACTATGAAAAATGATTTCAATTCATGCTTAGGTCAGCAACAACTTACATTTAGCCTGTTTTCGTCAGCAACAGAGCCTGAGACAAAGGCTTCTATGAGTGTACTTTGGCTAGGAAGTCCCATCTCATAGAATAGGAGTGAAAGCTGGCTGGAAGGAAGGAAAGACAACACAATGAACTTTCTGGGGGAGCACATGAAATAAATTCATCTCAGGACCATTCTTTTTTTTTTTCTTTTGTCAAACAGGGTAGGAACTTCTATTCCCTATTGATAGAAATTTTATTCCACAGTACTTAACTCCTCCACACTTCTGGTTTGTTGGCATGTATGTGAGTGCCGAGAGGGTTCTTATGACACCCCACACTGCAAGGATAGCAGAGACATCTGCGTGAATCTGGCCGAAGACTACAAAACCATCCATTCCAATGGGAATTAACAAAAGAGAGAGGGGAGACCAAGAGTCTTAGGACATGCGTAATTAGAGTTCTTCATAGTGTAGATAGCACGTGTGGTTTCTACATCTATTTATCAATTTATTGATACAATCTGTAGATGATTACAAAGTTTCTACCATATGCAAGTGCTGTAGTGTGCTCTGGAATTAATGTCACTGAGAGAGATGGCCTTTGCTCTATTTGATATTATAATCTAGGGAAATTCAAATAGTTGATATTCAGTGTTAATGGGGTAAAAATTGATGACAGATCAAGGTCTTTCTTCCCATTGCTAACTGCCATGCAAATGATATCAATGTATCATTACTATTTACAATAGATGCTTCTTAGGACATCACCTTAGCGGGGAAAAAAAAAAAAGCAATAATTGGAAAAGGAAAATTAAGCCATTTTGAGCAGTGATTCTGTGGCTTGGCTCCAGTTGGCACACAGCTGAATCTCCAGCCGGGCTCTTCCATATGCAAATTTTTTCTTTGCAAGCAGGTCACTGTTTTATGACAAGACCTCATGTCCTTTCCTCGATTTAGTCTTTTGTGTGGTCTACTACTGCAGACATCAATTTTGGCCTCTGTTCAATAAATATCGAATTTATTATGTACTGGATCTTTTTTAATGCCTTGTCTCATTCTGTCCTCAAAAGTAATCGGCCAGGTATGTACTATCATTTCCACCATTCCCCTGAGGAGTAAGTTGACATAAATAAAATGTGTGGTCAGTTAACACACAATCACAAAACACAGGGCCAGCATCTGATGTCTGTTCTATTAACTCAAAGGCTATATTTCCACTTCCATGGTGTTTTAATCCTTGAGTGCCTGCTGGAACCATAGTCTTCGCTCTTGGAACTTTCCCCCAGATTATGGAGCCATTTTCTAGCTCTCTTTTTCCCTCTGAAGTGTTAAAACAATCTCATGGAGATTTGAATGGTATTCTCTCCTCGCCCACAATTCCATTTCTCCATATTTCCCCATGTTGATTTTCTCCCTAGTTTTAATCTGAAGTTAAACTTATTTGGGGATTTTACTTGATAATAATTTCCTTCCATATATAATTTATAGGCTATTTTACCATAACACTTCTTCACATATGGCCTAACATAATGTTAGGGAAAAATTATTGAAAAACTTAGAAATAAAGTAAGAGGGGAATTACACGTTCTTTCAGTCATTGCGTAGTTTAACACGTTAGCCTAAGGTTTGTTGAATTCCCTAAGAGAATCTACCTTTATCTGACTTTGCTATTTTTTATTTGATTAGAGCCCAGATACTGTGAAGTTACATATTAACTTATAGATTTCTGTCTCTTAGAAAAAGATAACTCAAAGATTATGATGTTTTGCCCTGAAGGACAAGAGGCAGTTTTGTATCTAACTTAGAAAATTTATTCTACCATGCATTTATTTTTCTTAAATGTTTTTGCTGGAGGCCTAGATAAACTCTTCTTCCTTTAATTTTGTGAGAATCACCTTTATCATTTTACCAGTACCTTTATTAATTAATGAGTTGAGTAAAATCTTTGAAATATGTTCATTTTATATTTGTATGAGCATTATGATTTTAACTTTTGGAAAATTCTACTTCAACAATGGTTTAATATTCCTTGTTCTGTCATCCGTGCATTTGTTCAGGCATTCAGTCATTCATCTTACAAATATTTCTTAGATGCCCGGTGCTGTGTCTTGTCCTAGGCACTGAGGATACAGCAGTGAACAAAACAGAGTAGATCCTGCTTTCATGGAGCTGAGGGGAAAATATGACCTGGCAGATAGCATCAAAAGGCAGGAACATTTATTTAGAGCTGTGCGTCTCAACCTAGCATAAATATCACCTTGGAAGCTAAATAATCGTGTAATTTCGAAAGTGCCAAACGTGGGTATTCTAATTCTGTAAGTTTTTCATGTAAGCCAATTATTTTCATTTAACCTGTTCTTTAAGCAAATCTAATGCAGTTGGTCTTGGGATCATATTTTAAGAATTAAAAAATCTGGACTCCACAGTTTTTGAGCACTTTTATTTCTCCGTTTTGTTCCAAGAAGATTACCACATGACAGCAAAAAAAATAAGGTCATGTCAAGGGACCTGAATTTTAGGGTTTTTTCCCCTTTGTTTTTATGTTTGTAATTTTTTTTCCTAAATATTTAAAAATGTAACTTTGGGCAAGTTATATTCCATCTCATCCAAGGCCTTAGCCATGTCACTTTCAAAAGATCTAATTGGACAAGGTGACAGCTAATGTTTGTTCCAACTCCAAATTTTATGGAGAAGACAAAAATTTAAACATATAAATTTCACCTCATGATCCAATATTCATTATGCTTACTGCATATGTTAATTTATTAATATTAGAGTTCATTAGTGAATACCAGAATTAATTAGTGCAACAGAGATTATGAACTTGTACCAAATTTTGTCTGGTTTTGTTTTATGTGACATGCAATAAATCAGATCTTTCACCAGTTAACATTTTGTAGCTGATCTTTTTTGCAGTACTACCTGATGAAAATCAGCTAATTAATATGCTTCTAATAATTTACTGGTCTATATCCCTGGCACCTGAAATCAACATTCACAAGTAGCTGGAACCACATGCATGGACGTGCATCTGACTTCCAAAGTTCAAGGAAGCCTGTGAATTACATATAGTGTCTAATGAAATATTTATAATGGTAAGAAATGAGCTGAAACATGTATTCCAGTTATGGGAAAAAATTAACGGTGTTAGCACTTGGAACAGTGGGTAAATCCAGCTGTCAGGACTACATTTTACATAAAAATTCTTTGTAAGCAATGTGTAGCTTATTCAGGCTTCAGTCTTTTAAGGAAAAAAAACTAAGACAGACCTTTTCAATTAGTTTCTGAGTCTATGATCACTGGTATTTTGTGAAAAGAACATCATCTTCTCCAATATTCTTCTTTTATCCATCACATTTCTTTATCTCACCAAATTCTACAAGATTTCTTTCTGCAGTTGACAGGTGGGAAATTACAACTTGTTATGTGTTAGAACTCTAAATGGACTTTTTTTTTCTTTTACATAACTGTTACTATTTTTATTGCTCTAAAAATGATATGGAAAGCAAATCTAAAATAGAAAATATCTCAACTGTCAACTCTTCCATTAGATCAAAAGCTTGTTGAAGACAAAAGCTGGCATTCATCTTTGTTTCCTTTCATAGTACTGAGCACTTTCTGTGTTGTACCGTGCATGTTTTATTCGGCAAATTTATTGACACATTGAAAAAAAGTGTCTAGCACTTATGTAAGCATGGAGGATGCAGCAGAACTGAGGTCATTCATTTGACGGGTTTTATATTCTAGCAGCACATGATAAGTGTTTATTGAATAATGTGAGCAATTGTAACAATAGATCTACAAATTCCTTTCTTTTTTCCTTTTAATGAGCTTTCTGTCTTAAGTGCATTTACCCTTCTTCATAAACATTAAAAAATAATCCAAAACATTTTATAAATATGTATGTATGTATATATGTATGCATCCATTTAACTATCTGTCTAGGTATCTATCATCTTTATATATCCTGTTGCCATGGACCAGCTCACTGTGCTGTGTGATGGGAATGAAACTGAAAATAAATCAGATGTGGGCCATTTTGTCTTTTGTATTCACTCTCTAGAAGTCACTTTATTTTTGTTCTTAAACAACTACATAGCTCAAGTATTGTCTCCTCCATGAATCCCGCCATGGCCCTCCTTTC
>NW_007730657.1:184596-205076 GCF_000696425.1 Galeopterus variegatus
ATCATCTTTATATATCCTGTTGCCATGGACCAGCTCACTGTGCTGTGTGATGGGAATGAAACTGAAAATAAATCAGATGTGGGCCATTTTGTCTTTTGTATTCACTCTCTAGAAGTCACTTTATTTTTGTTCTTAAACAACTACATAGCTCAAGTATTGTCTCCTCCATGAATCCCGCCATGGCCCTCCTTTCTTATTAAAGTTGAGTTAAATACTCACCCTTTGTGTTCTCATAGACCTCTGAGCTTAGCTCATTGTCTTCTATTGTGCAGTGATTTTTTTTTCCTTCCTAATTTAATTCTGACTGAGAGCTTCCATTCATCCCTTAACAGACAGCTTCATAGTGATCAACTTTGTGAAATTTATTTTGGCTGACTTTTAGGAAACTTGATCTCTTACAATCTGGTGTAGACCTAAGCTAGATCATTTATCACATCCTTCTCTATGGCTTATTCAGTAGCACATTTTATTTGGTTCTGTGTCCTCAGAACCTAGCATAGGACCTGGTGCACAGTAGCTGTTTGATAAATGTTGGCTAGATTAAATTTCAGGATCAAAACTCCATATATTAGTGCCCCACTAGGTTTATTTTCCTCCACATATTTTTGGAATCTTCCTGTTTTCATCATTCCACTTGGAAGCATGGTTCCTTAAACATTTAGTAAATTCTCTAAAGCTCTCCTTCCAGGGTTTGTTTGCAGTGACAGTTGCAGAACTCAGGTTCTCCATGACAATGCTGCATGGCCATGATTCCACCTGGAATTCCTTCTTCCTGAGAATGCAAACCAGCCGGGTCTGACTTCTCCATGATCCTGTGAAAGGTACAAGAAATCAGCACCTGGAAGTCTTTTTTTCTGAGAGGGAAGGTTATCTTTTTCTCTCAATATTCAATGGGAAGAGAAAACTTTAATAACAAAAGTTATTTTACAAATAATCGAACACACTATATCACGGATTTTTTCTTTCCAAATAAGCTGAACATTTTATATACAAAAGTGTTCTTGGTGGCCCCAAAATGTGTAAGAGGGAAATTTTCAGCCAAGCTGATACCCTTCAGATGACTTCTACTTCTTTCTCTATTAGCTCTCTCTGGGGTTGATTAAACCAATGAATAAATAACCAATATAATAAATGTGTACTCATGGAAAAGTGAGGGCAAATTCTGTGCAGATTCCAGCCACAGCACACTGCTAGAACACGAATCAGAAGATGTTTGTTTTGTCATGTGTTCCAGGGTCTGCATCCTTCCTCAGTTGCAAATCTGAACGTAATTTCTTTGTCAATATAAATTAATTCCCAAGTTCTCTGTTTTTTAGTAAAATAATACAAGGTATAGAAGAGTTTGCATAATACGCTACCATTTGTATAAAAAGAAGGAAAGATATGTTTGCTTATAGATGTTTAATTTTCTCTAAAGGATACTCCAGAAATCAATAACAGTAGTTGCTTCTGGGCTGGGAAACTGGCTATATGGAGTACAGAGATGGGAGGCAACGTTTTTTTCTACAAAACTTTTTGTGCTTTGTGAATTTTGAACTATTAGGATCTATTTGTTCTTCATTCAAAGGTAAAGTAAAAATGCATCAGGCTAAAAGACACATGTCTGATTCAAGTCATTTGAGAGAGTCCTGGTTTCAAAGCAGCCAGGCACTTATATCTCCCAGAGCCTTCCATCCCTCCTTTCTGTTCCTTTCAGATGTCACCAGTGAATTCTTCTCTTCTACTTGTTAATACTGAATGGATTCACATGATGCCTGCTGCATCTGGGGCTCCTTTTCATCGTAAATCCTCCCTTGGGCTGATATGTACATAATCAAAATGTGAGCGCCTCTTCACTTCTTATCCAGAACTTTCCAGAGGCCAATTAGGCAAAGATTTCCTTCCAAAATTTTAAACCGTTCTGATAAAAGGGAAACAAAAAGCCATACAATTGATTTCATAAGTCATCAAATATATTTTGTGTGCCTATGGGGCATGGCTGAGTAATTTACATTTAATGGTGGGAGTTATGTTTCACTTACCTTGAAACCAGATCAATAAGAGATAGAAGGAAGAAGAGAGAATTTGTTAAAACATTACTATACATGGAATTTCGGGATAGGTGCTTTCTATTTATAGTTATATGAATTATGACTAATTCATTTAATCCCCTCAAACCCATCTGAGAGAGGTGTTTATATTATTCTTCTTTTATAATTGAGAAAATAGTTATGAGGATATTGAATAACTTATCTACACATCTAACCCCTCTGATGCCAAGGCTCTTTTACCAAACTCTGGTAGAACGACAGAAAATGGTATAAAAATAATAAGAGTTTTAAAAGCTCATTTATTTGTTTCAGACTTTGACTAATTCTTTGCAGCAAAAATGTCACCACCAAATGCAAAATGTATTTTAAAAAATGCCTTTATCTGTTTATTCATCACTTAAAGGTACATTAGAGAGACTGGGAACTTGATCTTTATTTTCCTACTAACAGATGTTGTTACTAAGAAACATATAATTGAGCACTTTAGGGCAATTATTTTAAAATATAATGCTCACCTTTCCAATAACTTCCCATGTGTTTCCTTGAAAGTAAGTCACTTTTCATATGGACTCATCAAAAGGCCTCATGCTCTTTCCTTTGAGACAAGCCTACGTCAAAAAGTACAGTTTTAAATTGCCAACCCGGTACAAAGAGGAAGAATGTCAGGCCTCCTACATATTCAGAACCGTCTGTCAACAGATCTGGAGCAGCTTTTGGAGGCTTTTTAAGCCTCTTTGCCATGTTTTCTTTCTTCACATCCAGGTGACTATTGCATTCATAAAGTATTTTTCTCCTTTTCAGAAATTCTAGAATCTTAAAATATGTATGTCTGTATCAGGTAAGATTTTAAAAGATCATTGAAATAGACAGCAATGACTGGATTTCTCCAAATGTGCTGTTCTCTCTCCCACTCACACTTTCGCCTTTGTATCTGCCATGCCCTCTACCTCCCATGCTGCTGCCTTGCCCACCCACCTTATCACCTCTTGCTAATCTTTATTTATCCTTCGGGGTCTGTCTCATCATCTCTTTTGCTCTGAATGATATCCTGATTCCACCCCACTCCCTAGACAGAGTCATGTATCCCCCACATTGTGACCACACTGAACATTATGAAAAGCTCTGTTATAAAATTCACTTCTCATATTTGCCTACCCCCTCCAGACTAATGCTATTTACATACTGCTATATGTACTCACGCAGAGAAACAACACTGCTATTAAAAAAATGAACTGTGCCTAGCAAAGTGCCTTCTTCAGTGTTTGAATATATTTTTGGTGACAAATAAAAGCACAGTGGTTTATTTTACTAGAGCGACAGTGATTTATTAAACCACTATTGTGTAGACCACTATGCTGAGTGCACTGTGCGGCCCCAGACACCCACAGTGTCTGCCTAGGAGGAGGTCAAGAGCATGGGCTATGGACCCTACAGAACTGCCCCCATCACTTATTCTAAGATGTGTGGCAAATTAACTAACCCCATTATATAGCAGGTCCTCATTAGGAAAGTGAGGATAACAATAGGATTCTGACTTCATATTGTTGTCCTGGGTATTTAATGAGATAAATGTTAGACACTTATTAATGGATCTGGAACACAATAAGCATTAAGGATAATACCACCCCTTTGGGAACAATAGTCAGGAACAGGGGAAACAAACAGAAAAACTTTTAAGGCAGGAAGTGATAAGGAGTTTTAAGTCACTCGTGCATTTAAAAAAAATGGAAGACTGCAAATCAGCACAGTTCTGGGCTCCACAGAGTAATGACTTTTGTGATGCATGGTACCCTCTCAGACTATCAGTCTCTGTCCTAGCCTAGCAGTTCTCAAAGAGGAGTGCTTGGCTCAGTAGCATTACCATCCTTTGGGAACGTGCTAGACATATAAAATGTCAAGGTCCACAAGAGATCAACGGAATAAGAAACTCTTGGCAAAGGGCCCAGCATGCTAAAGTTTGAGAACCAGTGCTCCAGGCAAAATTAATTCAGAGGAAACAGAAAAATATAGTTGATGTGCACAGTCCTCCCAGAAAAATGAGGTCTGCTATTTTTCACCAATGTGTGTTTAAAAATCCTACCTGTTTGTCACTTTACAGAATTTATACATTTCCCTAAATGTCCACTGGTACAGCCTTCCTCTTTTGCCCAAAACATTGGAATTGTGCTCTTAGCTTTGGGATCACTTCATGTGAAGAGTTGTTTTCTCTCTTCCTTATATTAACTATTGTTCTAAGTACAACATACTTAGTAGATTTACCATGTTGCAAAGGCTTTAGAAAACAGTTATTTTCCTCTGAATCATCTACTCTCCCCCAGTCACATGCAAAAATTCTCATAATGGTGGTGGTGGGAAGAAAGCTAAAGATGAGGACAAAAGGCGAGAAAAAGTCTCCCCTGATTCACCAGATCTTCTCTTCTGCTGTGCGAACCCATCTCCTGACATTCACAACTGCTTCTCATGCTCTTTTCATGTTGTGTCTCTTTCTTCCTGAAGGATCCCAGATCTCTAGGTAGAAGTTGCTATTATGGGTTGATCACACAGCTCAAGTCTTCAAGGTGGCACAGAAAGACAGTTTAGGAAATTGTTCCTAAGATCCTAGCTGGACATCGCCTTTTCTTCCAGTTCCTTTGGAAATGAAAAGGCATGTGTGTTATTGTGACCCAAGTCCATCCTGATCAGGTGCCACAAGAGATTAACTGGAAATCCAAAGAGCCCATCTCAATCTTTTCTCATGTACAAATCAATGATTTCCTCATATCTTTAAAAAACAGGTGTTATTCAGGAAATGCAAATCAAAACCACACTGAGATGCCATCTCACCCCAGTTAGGATGGCTAAAATCCAAAATATTCTGAACGATAAATGCTGGCGAGGTTGCAGAGGAAAAGGAACTCTCATACATTGTTGGTGGGACTGCAAATTGGTGCACCCTCTATGGAAAATGGTATGGAGGTTCCTCAAACAATTGCAGATAGATCTAACATATGACCCCGCTATCCCACTGCTGGGAATATACCCAGAGGAATGGAAATCATCAAGTTGAAGTTATACCTGTTTCTCAATGTTCATCGCAGCACACTTTACAATAGCCAAGAGTTGGAACCAGCCCAAATGTCCATCATCGAATGAGTGGATATGGAAAATGTGGTATATCTACACAATGAAATACTACTCAGCTATAAAAGAGAATGAAATACTGCCATTTGCAATGACATGGATGGACCTAGAGAGAACTATATTAAGTGAAACTTGTGAGGCACAGATAGAGAAATATCACATGTTCTCACTTATTTGTGGGAGCTAAAAATAAATAAATAAATACACACACACACACACACACACAAAAGAAACGGGGGGAGGGGAAGAAGACATAATAATTGCAATTCCTGGGGCCGGCCCGGTGGTGCACTGCTACAGTGCGCCGCTTGGGAAGCACGGTGGCGCTCCCACCGAGGGTTCGGATCCCACATACAGACCAGTTCCCGCTCACTGGCTGAGCGAGGTGCAGGGAGCAACACCGAGGGTTGTGATCCCGTTGCCGGTCATGAAAAAAGACAAAAAAAGGAAAAAAAAATAATAATAATAATAATTGCAATTCCTTGAAATTGATTTGACAAGCAAACAGAAAGGACATTGTTGTGAGGGAGGGGGGAGAGGGAGGGGGAGGGAGGTTTCGGTAATTGGCCACAATAATCAACCACATTGTATATCGACAAAATAAAATAAAATATTTTAAAAAACCAGTTGTTGACACAGCTGCCATTTTCTCTGTACTCTCTTGCCTTAAATCTGTGCTACCTCTATATATCTTCTCTTCAAAGGTCTTCATCTTTTTAAATGATACATTCCATGCATCTGGAAAACCATGAACTGTAATCAATATTCCGTACTGTAAAAATGTGCTTTAAAAATAATACACTTATCCTATACTGAATCTCCTTTGCCTCACATTGTCGCATTCTGAACCTCAGCAGTTTGATGGTAACTGGAGGCTTACAAGTGCTATGTTCTTAAGGTGAAAAAACTGAATCCTGAAAGAGGAAATAATGCAGAGACAGAAAGTAATGGATGCTATCTCTCCCTTGTTCAATAAACTAAAACATTTTACTAAATCTTTAGGGCATTTGTTGATTTTATCATTTATTGCTACTTTTAAAAATGGAGAGAGAGTCATAACATTTAATACTCTGCATTTATTTAGTAAACTTCACTTTAGATATGGGATCTTATCATTACAGAGTGAAGATATAGAAAACAAGATAATTAAAAAGCATAAATGCAAAATTAAATTCTTGGTTTTTAAATGCAATATACCATGTTCTTTCCTTTAAAAAAAAGTTAATTGATTATCACAAGAATATGCCTATTTTGCTGGCTTAATTAACACTAGTTTTCTTTTCCATTGGAAGACATATTTCAGTTATACATGTCTTATGAATTTAACCACCAAAGAAAAGTATTAATAACAGATTGAATGAATACCATCTCTTACAAACCGTGTAACCCAAACTTTCTAACAGCATAAAATAAATAGTTGCATCATAAAATAAATAGTTGCATTAGCTTTAAAATTTTTATCCCTTTTACACGTATATTTCAAATTTCATAATGTACTAGTAATCAATGCAATGAAAAATAGAGAAAAGTTTCTAAGAAATTCAGTAGCAGAGATTGTAACCTGTATTTCATAACCATTATAACTTCTTTTGGTTCACAGGATGATATGTTATGCTTCAAGTACTTGGAGAGAAAATGAGCCAATTCTCATTTTATTATGGTCTTCAATCTTCTAAAATAAATGTGCAATCTCCACTGGAAAGTTTGCTAGAAGGGAAGATACTACATGCAATAAGTTAATCTGTTGAAGCTCTAAGGACTCGTATGTTCTTAATTGATTTGTTAGTTTGTTAAATAGCCTAGTGTATGATTTTTCAGGAACTGCTTGTTCTGAAACTACTTTAATTCTGAGTTAATTTGACTTGGCCAGGAATGATGCACACTGTAGATAACATTTGCAAGTAAATGTTTTATGTCAAGGCTGACCGTTAACTAGTTTGTCTTTGAAGATGTACCTGTGAGAGGACATTTTTAAAAAAATAAGAAAAGACACTTGCAAAAATATAAGCATAAATATCTATCAAAAATATGTTACAGTCAGTATTTAATGGCTGATTCTTTGTATTAAAATTGAAATATTTTAAAATAAAAATATAAAAATTGCAATTCTGCATCCTTTTTTGCGTATTCGGAAAAATGCATTAAGCGCTCTAAAAATATTTAACCTTTCACATAGAAATTATATGAGGGTACTTCAAAAAATTCATGGAAAAATTATATTACCTTTTAATTCTATTTTTCACAAACATTTTGAAGCACACTAGTAGTTCTGGTAATCTATTTTAGGAAATGAACACTAAAAATACAATTTTAAATGATAAAATGTTAAAAATAAGCTAAATACAATAAATATCTAAAGATATATACATGTTTAAGTAGATGATTACCTATCAGTTCAAAATTCTATGTAGCAATTGACAATGGCAGTGATATCAGATGCCTCTGATATTACAGAAAAAAAATGTGACCATAAATCTTGATTTACTCAGGGCAGTTCCAGTATAGACTTTTGTAGAACAGTTAAAACCTGCTATACATTTTTAGTTCTTTCTTTTACTTTCAAGGATAAATGATATGTTCATTGGACTTATTATATAAGTTAAGGAGAAAAAGTCAGAAAATAAAATAGTACAAATAACATAATTGTAAATGGCACAAATACTTAATCCTAAAATATGATTTTAAGAATAGGATCAGAAAAACATATCAAAATATTAACAGTGGTTGTCTTTGATTTGGGAAAACTGTAGGTAATTTTCTCATTATATGATCTTAGACTCTGGTTGAAATATTTTCCACAGTGAGGATTAAGTATAAAAAATATGGTATAAATAATTATCTTTAATTTAAATAACATATATATATTAACCTGTTTTTGACATGTACTAAGGTTTTCTATTAAATAAATATCTAAAAACCATGGCTACTATAGCGTACTTACCTGAGTTTTTTTCCTCTTTATACCTTATTTGCATACCTTATTTTTAGAGACATTTTAGGTTCACAGCAAAATTGAGCAGAAAATACAGAGAGTTCCAATATACTCCATCCCTGCATTATCATTATGCATGGCCTCTCCCATGATCAACGCCCCCCATTAGAGTGCTGCATTTGCTAGAATCGATGAACTACATTGGCATATCATTATCAACCAATGACTATGGCACATCATTATCACCTGTTGACTATGGTTCACTCTTAGTATTGCACATTCTATGGGTTTGGAAAAATGTATATGTAGCAATTGACTGCCCTAAAAGTCCTCTGTGCTTGACCTGTTTATCTCTCCATCCTTCCTAACCCATTGGAAAAATTGAACTTTTTACTGTCTCTATGCTTTTGCTTTTGCCAGAATGTCATATAATTGAAATCTTGTAAGATAGGTTTATTTGGCTTAGTAATATGGATTTAATGTTTCTCACTGTCTTTTCATAGCTCATTTCTTTTTAGTGCTGAATAATATTTCACTGGATATACCATAAGTTATTTATCCATTCAGCTACTGAAGGGAATCTTGGTTGATTCCACATTTTAGCAATTGTAAATAAGATTGTTATAAACATTCCTGTGCAGGTTTTTGTGTGGACATACATTTTAACTCACGTAAGTAATACCAAAGAGTGTAATTGCTAGATCGTGTAGTAAGAGTAGGTTTAGTTTTATAAAAAACTGCAAAACTGTCTCCCCAAGTGATTGCATCATTCAGCGATGTCTGATAGTTCCTGCTGCTCCATATCCTCACCAGTATTTGGTGTTGTCATTGTTCTGCATTTTGGCCACTCTCATAGGTGTTTAGTGAGTTCCTTTCCTTTTCTCTTTTTCTTTTTCTGTTTTTAGATATAATTTTCTAAAAGTTTAGAAGATATATGGATTACTAAAAGCAAATTTCATTTCTTTCACTTGCCTCATATAGGAAACAAGCAAGGATGCACCCATTCATTCATTAAATAAACACCAGTGTCATCTTCTATGTCTTCTTAAGCAAGCTAGAAGGTCTGAGGATTCCAGAGAAGATATTACAAACATGGTTTCTATGTTCACAGAAAATTTTATTTAGGAAAGGATACAAAAAAATGAATGCATAAAACAAATGAATAAAGAATTTAATTTCATAGAGTTTTGAGTGATATGTAGACAATGAAACAAGGTAATACAATAAGTATCTAGAATGGGGAAGGGACACAACTGTAGGTAGGATTGTCTGGAAAGATCTATCTGAGTATGTATTTATTCTTATACCAATTATGAAAATTTCTGGTTTAAGAGCTTTCCAAACAGAGTATAGAAGTGTAAGCACAATGAGATTGAAAGGATCTTGCTTTCTTGAGACCTGCACAAAAGTCAGAGAGTTCTTGGTTAGACTCAAATAGCTTTAGTTTCCAATTAAAACAATAAAATTTGGAATCATAGAGTCAGAAATCATACCAAAAAATGAATTTTGAAATCTTCAACCAAGAAGCAACAGTTTTTCACCATCTAAATCAATCCAGAAAGATGAGATACTTAGAAATTCACCCAAGCAAATGTATGCATATTTGCTGATATGTTTGATGCTGGATGATGTTGTAGGTGGATATCAAGTTTTATTCATTTGTGTATTCAACACATGTTTATTAGACCCCTACAATTTGACAGGCACTTTTTTAGGCTATGGGGATGTTGAAATGGAAAGGTAAAACTTTAAACAGATAGAAATTCTTGTCTCCATGGAAAATGCTTCAACGATGGAGACAACGACAACAACAGCATCAACAACACAATGAAGTAAAGTCTGTTGGATATTGGTAAGCAATATAGGAAAAAATAAGCAGACAAGAATAAGAAGGGGTATGAGGTTTTTAATTTTTAATTGCTATTTCAGGAAAGGCATTCTGAGAAGTTGTTATTTGAATAAACATCTGAATTAGGTGATATATGGGAAGAGCATTCCAGAAAAGGGGGACTTAAAGTGCAAAGTCTTTGAATCAAGAGCAGGCCTGGTGTTAATGAATACATGTATACATCACTTACATACATGCATGCATGTATACGTTAAATACATAAGGAAACAAGTATACAATAATACATACCTGCACACATACACACAAACACGTACATCCTGACACCTTCCAATTCTCCAGACAATAAGAGTGGTCCAAAAGTCATGGTACAGAGAAGTGCATTGTGGACTACTGTCTTGGGGATAAAAGGAATATGATAGTTTCTCAGAGTGGTCACATACATACATATATAAAAGGTGGCCAGGGAAGCTGAAACAAAGAGAACAAAGAAGTATTTGTAGAAACAGTCAGAGAGAAAATTGTAGAAACAGTCAGAGAGAAAACTGATAGGTGATAGTTTTTGTAGGATTTTAAAAGCTATTTAAGGAATTTAGTTTTTGCTCTGAATAATATGCAAAATTAATAAGACCTTTGAGCAAAGAATGACAGGTTTTAACATGTGTCTTAAAAGTTCCCCTCTGACTACTGATCACCGGTATACTGACAGCAGCATCATTGTTATTAGCTGAATGAGATATGGAGTGGCAGAAAGTGTCCAGAATGACTCCATGGCATTTGGCTTAAGTAACAAAAAGAAAGTATTTGCCAATAACTAGATAAGAAAGTTTACAAGAAAAATAGTTATGATGGCACAGACTGGTAATTTGGTTTTGGACATGCCAAGTTTGAGACATGCCTGGTAGACATCCACATGTACATGTTAAAGGGTAAATTGGGAAAACAAATATGGAGAGAAGGAGACATGAGGATATTAATTTGCCAATATGCTTTATACTCATTATTTTAAAACTGTCTTTAAAAACAATTGCCAAATTAGAGTTTCAAAACTAATGTTGAGGGCCGACCCTGTGGCTCACTCAGAAGAGTGTGGTGCTGGGAGTGCAGCAGCACTGGGAGCTCCGAGGCCATGGGTTTGGATCCTATATAGGGATGGCCGGTGCACTCACTGGCTGAACACGGTGCGGACGACACTGAACCGAGGGTTACAATCCCCTTACCGGTCACATTAAAAAAAAGCAAAAAACTAATGTTGAGCAAATAATATTACAATAAGAAAAATTGTACAATCAACTTAAGCATTTACCCTAAATAGAAATTAACTCATTGAAATATAAATCGTTTTGTTTGAAAAATATTTTCATTGCTATTTATGTCAAAACATGGAACATATATTTTCTTTTGAAACATTTTTCACAGGAAAAAGTTAGGCATTTGGTGATGTTGATGCCAATTTAAACTGCTTCATCTTTGATGTAAAATTTCAGACTTTGGATTTACATGTCACTTTTTTTTCTTTCTGTTTTCATACAGAGATTTTATAGCAGAAAACATGCAATCTCTTGAAGGCCAAGTCAAGTCTACAAGAGTTATGTGAAGTATCTGAAGAAGCATCCAGCACTTATGTAAAATGTAACCAGTCTTCAAAAGCACACCGACTTATTCACTCACACAGACCAAAATATTAAACAAGGGTGTAATACATTTCCATTACATAGTGATTGCATTTTATTGCTGTTTACACTATACATTCTTCTATGTGATGTGTTTTATCAGTGAAACTATGTGGTTTAGTGTTCTCTTAAGTTAAAGAATTTGATGTGAGACCATATATATAATTTATTTTTATTTAATTAGACTGACTATACTCAAGTAGAGCAATCATGAGGGTTTTCCTTTTTTTATAAACCTCTATCCGTGAAGCAGTATGGGATTCTCCATTCCCCTCAATTTTGGGAAAATAAGAGAAAAAGGAGTAACATGGAGTACATGGATTTTGCTCAAGTCCCCTTCCAATAAGCTTTAGGGGAATGGCACCATGAGAAACCTCTCAAGTTTGGACCACTCTCATCTGAAGAGTTGGAAAATGTCAGACTTTTTGAAGGAGTAACAGCGTATGGGAGGAGATTGGTCAGGACGGGTGGTGGCCATGCCATATCTTTCCATGACTTGACTGAGGTAGATCCCCTTAGCTCCGTAGCTCCTCAGCAATCTGGGAGGAGATTTCAAAATTTCAGTACGTTCCTTTTGAAATGGGGAAGTCAGCTTAGACAGAAGAGAGAAAAAGCCGAGGTACAGAGAGGTCCATTGTGGGCCACTCTCTTGGGAATAAAGGATAATTTTATGGTTTCTCAGAGTGGACACAATAATAAAAGTTGAAAACAAAGTTTAGACAAGAAAAGGAAGATTACCTTGGTGTGTCTGAGGGATCTTTATATGTTGTTTGGATTAATAGGGCATACACACCAGGCGTGACTAGTAGGGATGAATGGATGCACATTTAAGATAATCCATAATAAAATCTTCCCTCCCTTCTAAGTTCCCTGGACCTTAGACTAAGAACAGATAGTAGGAAATGAGGGGACGCAGGCCAAAGAATACAAAGTAGAAAACAGGTAGAATGAACAAGTCCAAAGATCTAATGTACAACCTGAATAATTGTGTATTGTATTCAGGATTTTTTTGCTGCATGAGATTATAGTTGCTCTTGCCACAGAGGGGGAAGAGGGAGTAATTATATGAGATGATGGATATGTTAATTTGTTCCACTATAGTGACCATTTATATATGAATATAGTAAAAGGGTTACTATAGTGGAACAAATTAACATATCTATCTTATAATGTACCTTATAATGTCATGTATTTTATAATGTCTTGTGTTACACATTAATGCCATGTTTTTTACTTTAAATATACAAAATAAAATTTATTTAAAAAGATAGTAGTGGAGAGAGGGAACATTTTGGGTGGAGTTTCAAATTCAGGTAACCAGACTGTGGATCTGAATTGACCAATGAATCATTGAAGTGGATGGAGGAAAAATAATTCAAATTTTACTTCAGATAGGTTAGATAAACTTTTCTCTCATTTGAGAAATTGTAACTCAGGGCCAAACTGGGTAACAGAAAGAAACAAAGACGTTTGTGCTTTTGCACATGGAAGCTCATAACTGTAATTTATATCCATTCAAATGTTTGGTCCATCCTTTGAACGCAGAGAATAGTTTTGATGGCCAATTGGTAATAGTGGATTCTTTTGTTAAAACCTTAGCCTTTAAGGTTTTCTATCCTTTACAGAATGTAATTACAATGTTGTATCAGTCCATTTCTGTTGCTTATCACAAAATACATGGAACTGAGTGATTTATAAGAAAATGAAATTAATTGTTTACAGCTTCAGAGTCTGGGAAGTCCAAAGTCCAGGGAACACATCTTGTGAAGGCTTTCTTTGGTGGTGAATTCAGCAGCGATGGCAGGGTATTACATTGTGGGAATGGTGAAGTAGAGAAAGAGCAGAGAGAGAGGGAGAGAGAGAGAGAGAGAGATGGACTCGCCTCTTCTTTTAAAGCCGTCAAACCCAAATCCCTGACCACCATTTTTAATCCATTCACTACTGCACGGTTACAATCCAATCACCTCTTCAAGACTCCGACTCCACCTTTCAATTACCATACTAGGATTTCTCACCCTCTTAGCAGTCAGAGTGGGGGCTAAGTTTCTAATACATAAAACTTGTAGGGCACAATTCAAGCTTCAATTAGTTTTGGGGGGACATAATTCAATCCACTACAAATGTTGTATTGCTACCTAGGGGTGGGATCTGTTTTCAACTCAAGTCCCAGAAAGTCCTATTCTTGCCAAAGTTAGAAGTTAAAAATTAGCGACCAATGGTGTTAGAATTCAAAAGACTAAGATATTTCATATTTGCATAACATACACATTTGAATTATGTATAGAAACAAAGTGGAAAGCGTTAGTGACCTCATAAGGTAATGGAAAAGCCATTTCTAGGTTGAAACGTAATTAGGAATAGGAAGTTGTTATCTCTTGGAAAAGAAAAATCAAAGTTTCCTCAAAACTACATTGACTAAAAAAAAAAAAATCACAGAAAAATACACTAAGTAAACTATGATTTTTGAGACAATTTTTTTTTAAAAGACGAAGAATAAGGATTATAATGCAAGAAAAGATTCTCAGATGGACAAGTGAGGGGTTAGATGGAACTGTGGGGCATACAATTGAGAAGGAGGAGTCCGTGGATACTTAAGAAAAAAGGAAAACTATCCAGAGTAGGATGGAGGCAGTTTGTTGACCTGTATCTTACAAAGATACATTTGCATTTCTCCATTACCCAGTTCGTTGGTGAAGTGGAAAACAATTTTTATTGTTCATAATTATAATTATATTAACAGCATGTTACAATGCATTTCATCTCATAGTGTGAATGCAGTCATTTATATGTTGTTTTCATAATGTCCCAGTTAAGAAATTGATCACAAATATCAATACTTTGTTCTGGAGAGGAATCCATGAAATTCTAAGTGTTTACCTTTTTCACATTTATTTCTAAAGGAACTGACTCTGAGGAGTTCTTTTGAAAAATAAGATGTTTTTGTTTTTGACATGTCTATTCATTTACAATCACTTCTTCTCTCCTAGATATATCTGATTGAATTAGGAAAGATAAGAGGATGGTCATTTATTCCCTAGGTGTCTTGAATTGAAATGGTCCAATAGTCTGCTCCATATTGGATGGTGACAAATCAGCCAAGTAAAAATTCTCTCTCTCGGAAAAATATATAACAAGTGCATTCAGAGAAGATGGGCCACCTGAATATATTGTTGCAAATGATGTTAAACTATATTGGTTTTTTAAATAATTTTTACATTTTTATGTTAATATTAAAATGGATTGGAATTATGATGTGGATGTTCATTTTACATATTGGATTTTCAATTTGTGGTATTATACCTTCAGGATATCTAACTGTGGCTTTAGAAAAAAAAATCAGGTTTCTCAGATTTCCATGATAAAAGGCATGGAACAATGGATCATCTGAATTACATTTAGGGTGTAACATTTCTCAATAATTCATTATTTATCATGTGCTCCCCATGTGTCTGGCATGACTTGGCACTGAGCAAAGATGTGGCTTAAGATACCAAGTAAGTGGTTAAGTGGGAACTGAGCCCTAGAATTTTCCCACAGATCAAAGAATTGACACACTGACTCCTGTCTCTCCAGTGATGAACATAGATTGTAACCTCAATGTTAATGAGAACACTCCTGTCTTTAGAGTCTGAACAAGACTCCTTGAGTTTTCTTTCCACAAACTCTGAAGTGAGTTTCCTTAAGCCAAGATTTCTGTGCCTTACCTGTGGCCACCTGTGGCTCAGAATTGTCATTTTCTCTGAAGCAATTATTTAGTAATTTCCCCACTGTCCCACTCATACTGCCCCCGGTATGCCTAAATGGCATGAACTTTAAACTTAGCTAATTCTTCACAAGGTTTAGGGATTTACAGCTAAACAGTTCAGAAAATGATGTGAGATAGTTCCATTAAGACAATTACTTGTCTCATTCTCCAGCTTGGACCATGGCTTCCTGTTTTGTTGCTCAGCTTTTTCTCTTCTTGTTCATCCCCTCCTTTATCTTCTTATCTTTCTCATCACCTCATCTCATGTCTTATTCATTTCTAATGCAGACCAATTTACCTATCATTTTGACCTTGATTATTGCAGCCTTATGTCCCCAGGGTTGACATTGACTTTCGAAATGAGTTACCAGATAATATTTCTACATAAAAATTAGTTCTTATATGGGGAAATTCTAGTAACTGGTGTTACTACTACACACACACATACTATCATATATATATATATATATATATTTTTTTTTTCTCTATCATAGACTGTATCTAATCAGGAATTATGGTTTTAGAGAGATAAGAGGGTGGAATTACTCCCTTTTTTCATATTAACTTTTTAATAGACTTTACACTTTAGAGTGGTTTTAGGTTCACAGCAAAATTGAACAGAAGGTACAGAGATTTCCCACATATTTCTTTCCCACACATGCACACATGCACAGGTTCCCCTCTTATCAAGTCTGCAACATTTGTTACGATTGATGAACCTACACCAACACATTATCATCACCCAAAGTCTAGTTATTTACATTAGGGTTCACTGGGTTTGGACGAATATATAATGACATGTAATCCACCACTATGGTATCATACAAAATAATCTCATTGTCCTAATAGTCCTCTGTACTCTGCATCCCTCCCCCACTCCCCTCTGATCCCTGACAACCAGTGATATTTCTACCGTCTCTATAGTTTTGCCTCTTCCATATGTCATTTGGTTGTCATATGGTTGGAGTCATACACTAGCCTTTTCACATTGGCTTCTTTCACTTAGTAATATACTTTTAATATCCCTCTATGTCTTTTCATGGCTTGGTAGCTTATTTCTTTTGAATGCTGAATAATATTCCATTGTCTGGATGTACCACAGTTTATTTACACATTCTGCTACTGAGGGATATCTTACTTACCTCCAATTTTTGACAAGTATGAATAAAGATGCTATAAACATCTCTGTGCAGGTTTTGTGTGAACATAAGCTTTTAACTCATTTCAGTAACACCAATCATGATTGCTGGATTATGTGGTAAGAGTATGTTTAGTTTTGTAAGAAACTGCAAAACTGTATTCCAAAGTGGAAGATATTTTATATCATTTTGCATTTCTACAGTAATCAGTGGGAGTTCCTGCTGTTACACTTTCTAGCCAGCATTTGGTGTTGTCAGTATTCTGGATTTTGGCCTTTCTAATAGGTGTGTAGTGGTACTCACAGCTGTTTTAATATGTGATTCCCTAATGACATATGATGTGGACCATCTTTTCATCTGCTTGTTTTCCAATTGTGTATTTTCTTAGGTGAGCTGTCTCTTCAGGTCTTTTGTTAATTTTTTAATTGGGTTGTTTGGTTTTTTATTGTTGAATTTTAAACGTTTTTTGTGATATAATTTGGACAACAGTCCTTTATCAAATATATCTTTTACAAATATTTTCTCTCAAGGTGTGGCTTGTCTTCTCAGTCTCTTGACAATTTCTTTTACAGAGAAGAAGTACTTAATTTTAATGATGCACAGTGTATCAACTTATTCTTTCATAGATGATGCCATTGATGTTGTATCTGAAAAGTCGTAACCTTACCCAAGGCCTTCTATATTTTCTCCTATGTTATCTTCTAGGAAATTTGTAGTTTTCTCTTTTAGATGTAGGTCTATGGTTCCTGGATTACTTCCTTTTCAGGAACAGAGGTTTTAGGAGGACGTGATATTTCAGAGAATTGTTTACAATAAGGTCTATGAGATCATGTTGATATCTAAACCCAAGACACTTCAAGTATGGTGGAAATTAATTCAAAAGTAACGAAATGTCCAAGAAATACAGGAGAGCACAGGAAAACATGACATTCAAACAAAGCTTCTTGGGAAACAGTAAGGATCAGGTTCTCAATATATTGTAGGATAAAATTATCATAGGCAGTAAAGGCTAGCTGAAATATTCAGGGAAGAATATAGGAGGTCAGTTTTACCTATGGTATTTCATGTAAAATAAGAAAAAGGACAGAGAGAGAGTTAATAAGAACAAGATATTAACTAATATTTACTTTTTAAAAAAAATCTTGGTGATCTGATTCTACCTCTTCTGATATATTTTCTAAACAGCATCAGTATTTTGCAATATCCACCCATGTTGCTCCATTAAAACAATTCTAATGCTCTCATATTACTTTAGTTTTATCTTAATTTGAGCACACATTTACATTTAATAGGTCCACCATGGAATGTATCAATATATAAGGCATCAGATTTAATATAATATAATCCTCTATAAATTGGGTATTTTTCTCAAGTAGAGCTTGTGTTCTTTTTTTAAATTTTATTTATAGGAATTTTAGTTTTATAGAGAAACTGAGCAGAAATTACAGATAGTTCCCATATCTTCCACCCACATACATATACAGTTTTTTCTGTTACTGACATGTTACATTAGTGTGGCACACTTGTTACAGTCATGAACTTATATTGATACATTATTTTAAACTTAATTTTATTTTAGGGTTCCCTCTTTGTATTTATAGTTCTATGGGTTTTGCCTAATGCATAATGCCAATGTATTAACCATTACAGTATGATACAGAATGGTTCTGCTAAAGGCCATTCTGCAGAGGCCTGAAAGTCCTCTGTGCTTTATTTATTCATCCCTCCCTCTGTCCCTCATTTCCTGATTTGGAATCAAACCAAGTGCCCATCAGCAGAAGAATGGGGGCTGATCCACAGGCTCACTCGGGAGAGTGCGGCGCTAGGAGCGCAGCGACGCTCCGGCCGTGGGTTCGGATCCTATATAGGGATGGCCGGTGCGCTCACTGGCTGAGCGCGGTGTGGGTGACACCAAGCCAAGGGTTGCGATCCCCTTACCATTCACGAAAAAGAAAAAAAAAGAAACCAAAAAAAAAACAACAAAAAAACCCAGATGAATTGATAAAGAAAATATGGTATGTATACCTAATGAAATACTATTCAGCTACACACAAAAACAATGAAATCCTGCAATACATGGCAACATGTTTGAGCTTGGAGGACATTGCATTAAGTGAAGTAAGCCAGGAACAGAAAGAGAAATACTGCATGTTCTTACTCATATGTGGAAGCTCAGAAAGTGGATCACATAGAAGAAGACAGTAGAATGGGAGTTACCAGCAGCTAGGAAGGTTAGTGGGGAGTGAGGATATTAAGAGGTTGGTTAACAGATACAAAAGTACAGATAGGTAAGAACGGTATTATCTAGTGTTCTGTAGCACTGTAAGGTGACTAATTAATAACAATTTATTGTATAGTTTTAATTATCTAAAAGAGAGGATTTTTAATGTTTCCAACACAAAGAAAAGATAAATGTTTAAGGTCATGAAAAAAAATCAGGGTAAGTGTTACTTTATTAAGATATTTAATAGAAGCATGAAACTTGTACTTAGGCTATATTTGATTTCTGTACTTCTATTATACTTTCCAAATTAAATGTGTTTTTGTCAGCTTTTTCCATCTGAAAAACTCTTAGCAGGTAATTCATAATATTAAGAAAACTTCCCAAGGAGTTTAATCAGCAAATAGACTGTGCCTGGAAAAGAAAATAACTTATATTTTAAAATTAATAAATCAGAAATATAATATTTGACATGATTCCATTTATATGCATGATACAGTTCTATTTTATTTATTATATCCTATCAAGGCAAAATATGTTTTGTTGATTTAAATTTTTAGATTTCAGACCTTATATTTGAAATAATATTTTTAAAATTTTAAATACTTTAACTTTTAATTTTTCATGCTTTATTTTTTTCCAGTCATTTGCAAGAAATCTTTGACTTAAGCAATCTTGCAAAATAAATATTTTAGTTACAATATTTGTATTTCATATTACCTGGGTACCTAATTAAGGAGATTCATGAATAAGAAAGCAAATAAAATTTTTCTTCTGCAGTAGTTTTTTTTTTGTAGGGAGGGTGAAAGGTGTTCTATATTCAAATTAAATCTTAGTATATTATTCAGAGTGTTCTTTTTTATTTATCTAGAATACAATATTGGNCCAAATATAAACTATGTATTACAGTTGGGTAAATAGTTCATGTTCTTGCAGACTTAAAATGTATTAATTGATTAATGTGTTCTCGGATACTAACGATTAAAGGTACAGTATCCTTAGGGAGAACATTGAATCAGAGAAGATAGGAAATCATAACAAGAAGAGATAAATACTATAATACAAGTATAAAATCTGATATGGGACCATTTGGCAGGGTTTACTTAGTTCTATCTGTTTTCAAAAGCTGTAGATACAGGAGTTTTGATCTTTGGCAGAGAAATAACAGGGAGGGAGTGCCTATCAGTGCTTCACTGAAGCTTGAGAAGCCAGACAGCCAGGGAGCCTAGTTTTTGAAGTCAATAGAGTTCAGCATCTCAAGGCATGAAAAGATGGAAAACAGACAAGCATCAATCTAGAGAGGCAGATGGGAAATATTCGGCATTGCGCATCTCTACAAAATACTTTTAAATTTGCCTTCCTATTTGTAAATTTATTTCTTTCATGTAAAATATATAATTAATGTATCAAGTTTCCTAAAACTTGTGATAGATCTTTTAAATGAAATTGCATTTAATTTATAGTTTTAAAGTGAATTAAAACTTTAAAGTAAGATGAACTATCCATGAATGTAGTATATCTCTCCATGTATTTGTCTTCTTTTATGTTCTTTCATTGATTTTTTTTAAAAAATTGGGCCATATAAATCCTGTGTATATGTTGTAATATAAAGTACTAGGTAACGTTTTATAGTCTGTGTCATCTTCATACATTTCTCTATTTTCCCCAACTTCTTATATTCATGGAGGTTCTTCTCTATCTTGTTATAATGTATATCAGTCCCATCTTTTGGATTTGATGCTGGGGCTCAGCCCAAAGATGTTAAACCAAGTCA
>NW_007730657.1:205558-258707 GCF_000696425.1 Galeopterus variegatus
TATCAGTCCCATCTTTTGGATTTGATGCTGGGGCTCAGCCCAAAGATGTTAAACCAAGTCAGATCTGCTTTTCCATCTCACCAAGGATTGCTAACCCCTGAAAAGTTTCCAGTATCATTTAGTT
Organism: Galeopterus variegatus; assembly: GCF_000696425.1. Lineage (NCBI taxonomy): Eukaryota > Metazoa > Chordata > Mammalia > Dermoptera > Cynocephalidae > Galeopterus > Galeopterus variegatus. The sequence continues at coordinate 205,683 of NW_007730657.1, forward strand.
TCAACACTTTTCTAAGGTATTTCCTCAGTTAATTTTCTATTCATGTTCTGAGGTCTGAAGGACCATCAGGTGGAACATGAAATGCTTTCCTTCACATGTAGTTAATAACTCTCTTCCTCAGCTGGGCTTCATAACTGCCCTGATATTAATAACTAATATCCTGATGTAATACTTGGAGCTGCTGTTTTCTTAGTCATGTTGAAGCATATCTTTCCCTCTTGTCCTCTAGGCAACTTTCCACTATAAACACATACATATACATATATGCACACATTGAGAGAGAATGGTGCTCTCTATCCTCAATGTATTTCTCAAACTTCTTTTCAAGTTATGAAATATATGCCTTTGTTGCTTCAGAAGAATATCTAGAGTAGTGTTGTTATAGAATGTGAGGAAGGGAGGCAGTAATTCTTACTAGTTTGTCATCTAGCCAGGTGAATATTTATGCATTTCTTGAGAATGCTATGTTCTAGAAAGAAGTACAAACATTTACTTCACATGCCATTGTTTGAGCAAAATATCAAAGTAAATTTAATTTGCCTGAATGCTCAGATGAAAAAATAAAATCAGAAGTAGAATGAAAAAAAGCTCATCAGGAAGGATGTCCCAGAAACTGTGATTTAGGTAATATGGGCCTAATTATGCACCACCTCTTCCAGATCTGCCTCTAGGGTTCCCACAAGCAAACATATGCATCTAACAAAGTACTAATGAGATAGTGAGCTTGCCTCTCAGGAGAGTACTTTGAGTTGAACTCACTTGACATGGTGATGGGATCAAGCTTACTTTCTTAACTGGATGCACTTTCACTTTGTGCTAATTAGCCCTTCACATATTCCAGTAAACTTTAAAAGCGTCAGTAAAGACATCTCAAATATTCATATAAATACAGTGTTCCTTTAATTTTTTTTCATCAAGACTCTGGTGATTATGGATGCATTTGGCAAGCCACGGATATTGCCTTGGATTTGTTTTCCGATTCTTATTCTCCTAATACTCACTGTGTGACCTTGGATAAGGCATTGTTGTTCTAATTACAAAATGATAATAATTTTCTCCATAATGAGTTAATGTATATAAGACTCATTGGCATAGAGTTGACAGTACATCATAGCTTTTTTTTTTCAATTCCTTCTACGGTCTCTTGAGTTCTAGCATAACATGCCTCAATAAAATAGACACTTCACTGGTTGAAAGGCCTTCACAGATATAGTTGTTTGGCTAATATATATCATTTCCACAAGTACAAGAAAAAGCACGTATTAACCAAACCATTACAAAGTACATGTGGGTGGTGCTCATGAGTAACAGTTTATTCTGTAAGAATACTGTTTTTATGGCATGCCTAGCAGTGATCACTCTAACCCACCCACATGATCTGCTTGGCTGCTGTTTGGCTGGGACAAACCAAATCCTTAGTGTCTTTCATTATCACGAATAGTGCAAAACTCTCCCATGTCTCATATTTTTATTTTAACACCATGAGTCAGAAGCCTTTGTTTAGGGCTTCATTAGAAAGAGCTCCGCGTATTTTAATATGTATCAGACTCAAATATCTCATAACATTTAGCCTTACAATTCCATGATAAATTCTGTATTCCAGTTTTGTTTGAGTATATCAAACATCAAAAACGATTGAAATGGCCAACATGAGGCAAATATTTGAAAAAGTATATATACACAACTCAATATAATGCTAACAAGAAGGAGAGGAAAGAAGTTACTCTGAAATGTTACATGAAAAAAAAAAAAAAAAACCCTTCCAGATTCAAAATTTCAGGCTGTAAAAACAGTATTATTGAAATTAGGCAGCCAAGGGGTAGGAGGATATATGCAGAAATAAGTAATCATTTCATCTAAATAGGTTGATGTGAGTGGGTGCCTATGTGGTGAATGTATTTTGTTTTGTATTGAAAAATACCTGCATGTCATAAAATGAAATTTCTTAAAGATCAACAAATGACTAACCCATTCTATGAATTAGTATTACTCAAATATTTTTCAGACTTACGCCCCAAATTTTGAAAATCCGGTATCTATTTCTGATGTGTTAATTTTACTTGAAAAATAGTTGTCTTAATTCTAATAATAACTAGTTAAAATTGATATCTGTTATAATGGAAAATGCAAGTTTAGTATAATTTAAAATAAAAAGATATAATAAAGAATTCCTTTTTGCTGTGACCCAATTTAATTTACTATGTTCCTCAAAGACATTCATTCACTCTCCTCTGCTGTTAAGGATATTTCGGTAAAAATATTTTTGAGAAGTTCTGCTTCCTACTTCATAAACTTAAGGTCTAATCAAGAGGATAAATAAAGAGTTGGTTATTTTTACTAGAACAAGTTCTTTCTAAATTAAAGCAAAACCTTAAATCAAAGTACAAATATACAGCATATATATATATATATATATATATATANACACTTGTTACAGTCATGAACTTATATTGATACATTATTTTAAACTTAATTTTATTTTAGGTTTCCCTCTTTGTATTTATAGTTCTATGGGTTTTGCCTAATGCATAATGCCATGTATTAACCATTATAGTATGATACAGAATGGTTCTGCTAAAGGCCACTCTGCAGAGGCCTAAAAGTCCTCTGTGCTTTATTTATTCATCCCTCCCTCTGTCCCTCATTTCCTGATATGGAATCAAACCAAGTGCCCATCAACAGAAGAATGGGGGCTGGCTCACTCGGGAGAGTGCGGCACTAGGAGCGCAGCGACGCTCCGGCCGCGGGTTCGGATCCTATATAGTGAAGGCTGGTGCGCTCACTGGCTGAGTGCGGTGTGGGCGACACCAAGCCAAGGGTTGCGATCCCCTTACCATTCACGAAAAAGAAAAAAAAAGAAACCCAAAAAAACAACAAAAAAACCCAGATGAATTGATAAAGAAAATATGGTATGTATACCTAATGAAATACTATTCAGCTACACACAAAAGCAATGAAATCCTGTCATACATGGCAACATGTTTGAGCTTGGAGGACATTGCATTAAGTGAAGTAAGCCAGGAACAGAAAGAGAAATACTGCATGTTCTTACTCATATGTGGAAGCTCAGAAAGTGGATCACATAGAAGAAGACAGTAGAATGGGAGTTACCAGCAGCTAGGAAGGTTAGTGGGGAGTGAGGATATTAAGAGGTTGGTTAACAGATACAAAAGTACAGATAGGTAAGAACGGTATTATCTAGTGTTCTGTAGCACTGTAAGGTGACTAATTAATAACAATTTATTGTATAGTTTTAATTATCTAAAAGAGAGGATTTTTAATGTTTCCAACACAAAGAAAAGATAAATGTTTAAGGTCATGAAAAAAAATCAGTGGTAAGTGTTACTTTATTAAGATATTTAATAGAAGCACGAAACTTGTACTTAGGCTATATTTGATTTCTGTACTTCTAATATACTTTCCAAATTAAATGTGTTTTTGTCAGCTTTTTCCATCTGAAAAACTCTCAGCAGGTAATTCATAATATTAAGAAAACTTCCCAAGGAGTTTAATCAGCAAATAGACTGTGCCTGGAAAAGAAAATAACTTTTATTTTAAAATTAATAAATCAGAAATATAATATTTGACATGATTCCATTTATATGCATGATACAGTTCTATTTTATTTATTATATCCTATCAAGGCAAAATATGTTTTGTTGATTTAAATTTTTAGATTTCAGACCTTATATTTGAAATAATATTTTTAAAATTTTAAATACTTTAACTTTTAATTTTTCATGCTTTTTTTTTTTCCAGTCATTTGCAAGAAATCTTTGACTTAAGCAATCTTGCAAAATAAATATTTTAGTTACAATATTTGTATTTCATATTACCTGGGTACCTAATTAAGGAGATTCATGAATAAGAAAGCAAATAAAATTTTTCTTCTGCAGTAGTTTTTTTTTGTAGGGAGGGTGAAAGGTGTTCTATATTCAAATTAAATCTTAGTATATTATTCAGAGTGTTCTTTTTTATTTATCTAGAATACAATATTGGTTATCAAATTTTGCTTGCAAAGATAAAGCTATCTTTATTAAATATCAAAGTATTAAAAATGGGTGATTGCTTTGTGAGCAATTGCATTATTTTCTTTGGGATCTGAAAAATTATCTTGAGATTGTATTTGTGTCTCAGATAAACAGTAAGTATAAATAGTAAAGTTTTCATTTCTTTTTGAAATAGAATATTCTTAAATTCCATTGTATTTTTTGCATAAGAAATTGCATAAGGTATTGCATAAGAAAAACAACCCCCCCCCCAACTTCAGCTTTCAAATTTAAATAATAAATGTTATTTAGATTTAAACCTATATAGCTCTTCTGTGGGATATGATAATTCCAAATATAAACTATGTATTACAGTTGGGTAAATAGTTCATGTTCTTGCAGACTTAAAATGCATTAATTGATTAATGTGTTCTTGGATACTAACGATTAAAGGTACAGTATCCTTAGGGAGAACATTGAATCAGAGAAGATAGGAAATCGTAACAAGAAGAGATAAATACTATAATACAAGTATAAAATCTGATGTGGGACCATTTGGCAGGGTTTACTTAGTTCTATCTGTTTTCAAAAGCTGTAGATACAGATCTTTGGCAGAGAAATAACAGGGAGGGAGTGCCTATCAGTGCTTCACTGAAGCTTGAGAAGCCAGACAGCCAGGGAGCCTAGTTTTTGAAGTCAATAGAGTTCAGCTTCTCAAGGCATGAAAAGATGGAAAACAGACAAGCATCAATCTAGAGAGGCAGATGGGAAATATTCGGCATTGCGAATCTCTCCAAAATACTTTTAAATTTGCCTTCCTATTTGTAAATTTATTTCTTTCATGTAAAATATATAATTAATGTATCAAGTTTCCTAAAACTTGCGATAGATCTTTTAAATGAAATTGCATTTAATTTATAGTTTTAAAGTGAATTAAAACGTTAAAGTAAGATGAACTATCCATGAATGTAGTATATCTCTCCATGTATTTGTCTTCTTTTATGTTCTTTCATTGATTTTTTTTTTTAATTGGGCCATATAAATCCTATGTATATATTGTAATATAAAGTACTAGGTAACGTTTTATAGTCTGTGTCATCTTCATACATTTCTCTATTTTCCCCAACTTCTTATAGTCATGGAGGTTGTTCTCTATCTTGTTATAATGTTTATCAGTCCCATCTTTTGGATTTGATGCTGGGGCTCAGCCCAAAGATGTTAAACCAAGTCAGATCTGCTTTTCCATCTCACCAAGGATTGCTAACCCCTGAAAAGTTTCCAGTATCATTTAGTTTCAACACTTTTCTAAGGTATTTCCTCAGTTAATTTTCTATTCATGTTCTGAGGTCTGAAGGACCATCAGATGGAACGTGAAATGCTTTCCTTCACATGTAGTTAATAACTCTCTTCCTCAGCTGGGCTTCATAACTGCCCTGATATTAATAACTAATATCCTGATGTAATACTTGGAGCTGCTGTTTTCTTAGTCATGTTGAAGCATATCTTTCCCTCTTGTCCTCTAGGCAACTAGCACAGATCTTTCTTTTTAAATCTTTTTTAAAGAACATATTTATACATATCTATAGAGTACAGAGTTGACTATCAGTATATCCGTACAGTATGTGATGATCAAATCAATAGTATTAGCATGTTCATCATTACAAATCGTAATTACTTTTTGTGTCTCTTACTTGTTACTCCCTATCCTTCCTCCCCCTTCCCTTTTCCCACCTCTGTTCTTTCCTCCTGAAAGTTCAATGTTTTATTATGGTCTGTCTTTACTTCTTTTTTTCTTAGCTCCCATTTATAAACATCTCTTGAAATACCTTGTCATACTGTACTCGCTCTTCTTGTGAAAAACAAGGGATATAGCAGGATGGTGAGAAATTTCATCAAGCTACTCAGAGTGGTGCCCAGTTGAAATCCTATGAATTGCTTATTTCTGAAATTTTCCATTTAATATTTTTGGACAGCAGCCTACTATAGGTAACTGGAAATGCAGAAAGTAAAACTGTGGATAAGGGGGACTCCTGTAATACGAAAAGGTTCTTGTAGCTCAGATCTTTCTCCGAGTGGTAGACCTATTGTGATAATTACTCCTTGGTGTTCAACTGGGATAAATCTGATGAACTTGATAATAACCTGATTAAGAATGTACTTTCCATCTTTTCCCAAAACATATGACTCTTCTTCTGTTCCCCGTGTTGAGTGGAACCATCATTCATCTATTCACCCAAACTGAAATCATTGTCTTGTTCCAAACCCAGACAAAATAATAAATAGGTAAACAAATTATTCCAAGTCTACCTCGTTAGCTTTTCAAACCTGTCTCCAACTTTTCAGTATAATGGTTATTATCATTAATCAAAGAGGTATCATGGACCAACTTGCCTGTTAAGGGATCTTCCAGGATAGTCTTTTCACTGGTCTCTGCTTCTTACTTGTGCTCATCTCATCCTTTGCTGATACTGCCATCCAGAGCATGGGACCCCTTGAACTCTGTTACCTGTTGCAGAACCAGATAGAAATAAGCTGCATTGAAACGTAATTATTTGACTTTATGAGGAAACGTTTTTGCCAATATTACACATGACAAACTGATTTTTAGAGGAAGATTGAACCTACAATTAATCATTAGAATAACAAAATAGTAATATGCATATTTATATAAAATGTAAAGAATCTATATTATTCATTAAAAATATCTGAAAACACATGTTTTTTTTTCCAAAATGGCAAGTAAAATTTTTGAACCAGTTTGTCTAAGAAAATAGTGACCGTTGTGATCAGACTTCTTTGATATACCCCACATTATTCTTAACTTTCAAGAACTTGTTTGAATGATTACTACAGCTTTATTATTTTTAAATGAGAGCTTAATTATTGCTTGTATTTTTATTACTATTACTACTGAATTGTGCTAAAGACTGCATAAGTATTCTCGGTTTCATTTTTACAATATCTCATGAAGGGAAGCACATGAAAGAGCTCTGGCTATTCTTGGCCATGTGATACTTGGTCACCAGAGAACACTGTAGACAGTTCCTATCCAGAAGAAGGCCCTCACTTCATATGCCCCATGAACTGGGGATTTACAGCCTCCAAAACTGTAAGAAATAAACTTTATTTTCTTTATCTATTACTCAGTTTCAGGTATTCTGTTACAAGCAACAGTAAATAGGTTAATACAGAAAATTGGTACTGAGAGTGAGGTGTTGCTCATAATGAATACCCACAAATATGGAAGAATCTTTGGAACTGGATAATGGAAAGAGGCTGAAAGAATTTGGAGAAGCAGGCCAGAAAATGCCTATATTATACTGAGGGCTTAGAAGACAAGAAGACCAGTGAAAGTTTGGAACTTCTTAGAGATTGGTTAAATGATGATGACCAGAAAGCTGATAGAAATATCGACAGTAAGTGCTGGTGTGCGACCCAGCAGGTAGGCCTCACCGCCACCAACAGACTCCATCCCCAGCCCGGCTGAATGCGTGTGGAGCAGGGAGACATCCAGCAGGGGAGGCGGAAGCTCCATGGAGACCACACACCCCGGTGTGTGACCCAGCAGGTAGGCCTCACCGCCACCAACAGACTCCATCCCCGGCCCGGCTGAGTGCGTGTGGAGCAGGGAGACATCCAGCAGGGGAGGCGGAAGCTCCATGGAGACCACACACCCTGTGGTGCTGGTGCACGACCCAGCAGCCTGGCTGAGCGCACGCAGAGCAGAGAGACATCCAGCAGGGGAGTCGGAAGCTCCACAGAGACCACATGCCCAGCCAAGTGCATGCTGATCAGAGAGGTGGCTCCACAGAGAGGCCCAAGACCCAGGGCAACCACACACACAAGGCACTAGTGGCCAACTGAGCAGTCACTGAGGTAGCCATACCAAATTGGCAACCCCAGTAACATCCTAGCCAGACAATAGTGTCAAACCAGTGGACTGAGAAATCCCCTGCCACAATTACTAAACATCAAAGGAAAGATACCAGAAATATGAAAATCAAGAAAGTATACCACCAAAGGGTGATAACTCTCAAGCTCTAGGTTCTATAGAACAAGAAGCCCTTGAAAAGTCTGACAAGGAATTTTGAGTGATAATTCTAAGGGAACTGAATGAGATACAAGAAAACTCAGCTAGACAACATGATGAAATAAGGAAAAGTATACAGGACCTGAAAGAAGAAATGTACAATGAAATCAATGCCCTGAAAAAGAATGTAGTAAACCTTGCTGAATTGAAGAATTCACTCAACAAAATAAAAAATACAACAGAGAGTATAACCAGCAGGCTTGCAGAAGTAGAAGAGAGAACTTCTGCCTTTGAAGATGGGCTGTTTGAAATAACACAGGCAGACAAAAAAAAAAAAGAAAAAAGAAAAAGAAAAAGAAAGAAAAAAGAATTAAAAGCATCGAAGAAAATCTAAGAGAGATATGAGACAACCTTAAGTGCTCAAATATCCGAGTCATGGGTATTACAGAAGTGGAGGAAAAAGGAGATTGCATTGAAAACATATTCAACAAAATACTAGCAGAAAACTTCCCAGTTATTGGGAAAAACACAGATCTTCAGATTCAGGAGGCTCAAAGATCCCCAAACATATTCAACCCAGATAGGTCTTCTCCAAGATATGTTATAGTCAAATTGGCAAAACTCAAAGACAAAGAGAGAATCTTAAAAGCTGCAAGAGAGAAGCATCAAATCACATATAAGGGAGCCCCAATCATATTAACATCAGACTTTTCATCACAAACCCTAAAAGCCAGAAAGGAATGGGATGATATTTTCAAAATACTAAAAGACAGAAATTGCCAGCCAAGAATACTATACCCTGCAAGGCTATCCTTCCAAAATGAAGGGCAAATAGTATATTTCTCAGACAAACAAAAACTGTGGGAGTTCACTACCACATGACCACCCTTACAAGAAATTCTCAAGGGAATACTGGGTTTGGTACCTGAAAAACAACTACCACTGTCACAAAAACCGAAGAAAAATCAAAACCCAAAGTATAATAAAAATGGCATCCATGAAGAGAAAACAAACAAACAAAAAGGCTATCTACAATCCAAGGAACCAACTAATACAGAAAACAAACAGTAAATCAGAGAGAAAGGAACAAAAGACACCAGAAACATCCAAACAAAAATCAATAAAATGCTAGGATTAAATCAACACTTTTCAATAACAACTCTTAACATAAAAGGCTTAAATTCCCCAATCAAAAGACACAGACTGGCTGACTGGATTAAAAAGGAGGACCTAACTATATGCTGCCTTCAAGAGACTCACCTGACCCATAAACACTCACATAGACTAAGAGTGACAGGATGGAAAAAGACTTACCATGCAAACAGAAATGAAAAATGAGCTGGAGTAGCTATTCATATATCTGATAAAAAGACTTTAAACTAAAAACCATAAAAAGAGATAATGAGGGCCACTACATAATGATAAAAGGATTTATCCATCAAGAAGACATAACAATCATAAATATAAACACACCCAATTTTGGAGCAGCCAGATTTATAAAACAAACGCTATTAGACCTAAAGAAGGAAATAGGCACTAATACCATAATAGCAAGGAACCCAAACACCCCACTGTCAATATTGGACAGATCATCTAGGCAAAGAATCAGCAGAGAAACACAAAATCTAAACAACATTCTAGACCAGTTGGACTTGGCAGATATCTACAGAACATTCCATCCAACAACCTCAGAATATTCAATCTTCTCATCAGCACATGGATCATTCTCCAGGATAGATCACATGTTAGGCCGTAAATGAAGTCTCAACAAATTCAAAAAATTGGAATTATCTCATGTATTATTTCAGACCACAATGGATTAAAATTAGATATCAATAACAGAAGAAAATCTGGAAATGATATGAACACATGGAAATTAAACAGCATTCTACTTAATGACATATGGGTCCAAGAATAAATCAAACAGGAAATCAAAAAAATTATTGAAACTAAGAAAAATAATGATACATCATACCAAAACCTGTGGGATACTGCAAGAGCAGTACTAAGGGGAAAATTTATTGCATTAAATGCTTACTTCAGAAGAATGAACAACCTAACACTTCACCTTAAAGAACTAGAAAAATAAGAACAATCCAAACTCAAAGATAGCAGATGGAAAGAAATCATTAAGATCAGAGCAGAAATAATGAAATTGAAACCAAAAAAAAAAAAAAAAATACAAAAGATCAATGAATCAAAAAGTTGTTTTTTTGAAAAGATAAATAAAATTGACAAACCATTAGCATAGCTAAGTAAAAAAAGAAGAGAGAAGATCCAAATAACAAAAATTAGAAATGAAAAAGGTGATATTACAACTGATAGATCTGAAATACAAGGAATCATTCGTGACTACTATAAACAACTATATGCCAACAAATTTGAAAATCTGGAGGAAATGAATAAATTTCTGGACATACACAACCTAACAAAACTGAGCCAAGAAGATGTAGAAAATCTGAACAGACCAATAACAATAAAAGAGATTGAAGCTGTAATCAAAAGGCTCCCACCAAAGAAAAGCCCAGGACCAGATGGATTTACAGCAGAATTTTACCAAACATTCGAAGAGGAATTGACACCGATTCTTTACAAACTATTCCAAAAGATTGAGACAGAGGTAATTCTCCCAAACTCATTCTATGAAGCAAACATCACCCTGATACCAAAACCAGGTAAAGATACAACTAAAAAAGAAAACTAAAGGCAGGTAAAAATACAACTAAAACCAGGTAAAGATACAACTAAAAAAGAAAACTATATTCATCCTTGATGAATATACATGCAAAAATCCTCAATAAAATACTAGCTAACAGAATACAGCAACACATAAGTAAAATTATACACCATGACCAAGTGGGATTCATTCCAGGGATGCAAGGTTGTTTCAACATATGCAAATCAATAAATGTGATACACCATATTAATAAAATCAAATGAAAGGACCATATGATCATCTCTATAGATGCCGAAAAAGCATTTGATATAATTCAACATTCATTCATGACAAAGACCCTCTATAAGTTAGGTATAGATGGAAAGTATCTCAACAGAATTAAAGCCATATATGATAAACCCACTGCCAATATCATCCTGAATGGGGAAATGCTGACAGCTTTTCCTTTAAGAACAGGAACTAGACAAGGATGCCAAATCCCACCACTCCTATTCAGCATAGTGTTGGAAGTACTAGCCAGAGCAATCAGAGAAGAGAAGGAAATAAAGCGCATCCAGATTGGAAAAGATGAAGTCAAACTGTCCTTTTTGCAGATGACATGATCCTAAATATCGAACAGCCTAAAGCCTATACAAAAAAACTCTTGGAGTTGATAAATGATTTCAGCAAAGTAGCAGGATACAAAATCAACCCACATAAATCAGTAGCAATTCTATTCTCCAATAGTGAACATGCAGAAAGAGAAATCAAGAAAGTTTTCCCATTTACAATAGCCACCAAAAAAATAAAATCCTTAGGAATTGAGTTAACCAAGGATGTGAAAAATCTCTGTAATGAGAACTACAAACCACTGTTGAGAGAAATTAGAGAGGATACAAGAAGATAGAAAGATATCCCATGCTCTTGGATTGGAAGAGTGAACATTGTGAAAATGTCCATACTACCCAAAGTGTGTCTATACTATCCAAGGTGATATACAAATTCAATGCAATCCCTATCAAAATTCAAATGACATTTTTCTCAGAAATGGAAAAAACTATCCAGACATTTATATGGAATAACAAAAGACCATGCATAGCCAAAGCAATGCTCAGCAATAAATAAATAAATAAATAAATAAATAAATAAATAAATAAATAAATAAATAAATAAAACTGAGGTATAACACTACCTGACTTTAAATTATACTACAAAGCTATAATAACCGAAATAGTATGGTACTGGCATTAAAAACAGACACACCGATCAATGGAATAGAATAGAGAATCCAGAAATCAACCCAAACACCTACAGCCATCCTATCTTTGAGAAAGGCACTAAGCCTATACGCTGGGGAAGAGACTGCCTCTTCAGCAACTGGTACTGGGATAACTGGTTTTCAATATGCAGGAGAATGAAACTAGACCCATACCTCTCACCATATACTAAAATCAACTCAAAATGAATTAAAGATTTAAATATACACCCTGAAACAATAAAACTACTTAAAGAAAACATAGGAGAAACACTTGAGGAAATAGGACTGGACACAGACTTCATGAATATGAACCCAAAAGCACAGGCAACCAAAGGTAAAATAAACAAATGGGATGATATCAAACTAAAAAGCTTCTGCACAGCAAAAGAAACAATTAACAGAGCTAGAAGACAACCAACAGAGCGGGAGAAAATATTTGTAAAATATACATCTGACAAAGGATTAATATCCAGAATATACAAGGAACTGAAACAACTTTACAAGAAAAAAACAAGCAACCCAATTAAAAAATGGGTAAAAGAGCAAAAAAGGCATTTCTCAAAGGAAGATATACTAATGGCCAACAGACACATGAAAAAATGCTTGACATCACTCAGTATTTGGGAAATGCAAATCAAAACCACATTGAGATAGCACCTCACCCCAGTTAAGATGGCTAATATCCAAAAGACTGTGAATGATAAATGCTGGCGAGGTTGCAGAGAAAAAGGAACTCTCATACATTGTTGGTGGGACTGCAAAATGTTGCAGCCTCTACGGAAAATGGTATGGAAGTTTCTCAAACAATTGCAGAAAGATCTACCATATGACCCAGCTATCCCACTGCTGGGCATATACCCAGAGGAATGGAAATCATCAAGTCGAAGGTATACCTGTTCTCCAATGTTCATCGCAGCACTCTTTACAATAGCTAAGAGTTGGAACCAGCCCAAATGTCCATCATCAGATGAGTGGATATGGAACATGTGGTATATCTACACATTGGAATACTACTCTGTTATAAAAGAATGAAATACTGCCATTTGCAACAACATCGATGGACCTAGAGAGAATTATGTTATGGGAAACGAGTCAGGTAGAGAAAGAGAAATATCACATGTTCTCACTTATTTGGGGGAGCTAAAAATAAACAAACAAACACAGAAACAAGGAGCAGGGAGGGAAGAAGACACAACAATTACAATTCCTTGAAGTTGATACAACAAGCGAACAGATATAAGGTTGTTGGGTGGGAGGGGGAGGAGGAGGGAGGGAGGTTTCGGTAATGGGCCACAATAATCAACCGCATTGTATAGTGACAAAATAAAATAACATTTGGAAGAAAAAACAAAAAGAAATATGGACAGTAGAGGCTATTCTGAGGAGGTCTCAAATGGAAATGAGGAAACTGGAAAAAACTCACCCTTCTTATAAAACTGCAAAGAACTTAGCTGCATAGTGGTCATTCCCAAAGCCTTTATGAAATGCAGAACTTAAGAGTTATGAACCCGGTATTTGGTGGAAGAAATTTGTAAGCCTCAAAGCATTCAGACAGGGCCGGCCCGGTGGCGCACTGGATAGTGCGCCGCTTGGGAAGCGCGGCGGCGCTTCCGCCCGAGGGTTCGGATCCCACATACAGACTGGTTCCCGCTCACTGGCTGAGCGAGGCGCGGGAGCAACACCGAGGGTTGCGATCCCGTTGCCGGTCCCCGGTCCGGTACGGGGGCAACACTGAGGGTTGCGATCCGTTGCCGGACACGGAAAAAGACAAAAAGACAAAAAAAAAAAAAGCATTCAGACAGCTACAAGTTTACTTGTAACTGCCTACATGGAATTATGACAGCAAAGTCTTGATGTAAAGCCATAGGGAAGCAGATGGTAAAAATTGGAAAACTCTCAGCCTAGCCACTTATAGAGTGAAAAGGTATGTTCAGGAGAGGAAAACAGGGGTGTATTCCAGTGATCATCTGCTAATGAGATTAGTACATGAGGAAGGGACCATCAAGAGAATAGAAAAAAGACCCTGGAGGCATTTCACAGATCTTTGAGGCTGCGCATCTCATCATAGGCCCAGAGGCCTATGAAGACAGAATGGTTTCAGGGAATAGGCTTGGGGCATCATCTCAAGCTTGCTGCCCAGGGACACCTTGGGATGCTGCTCCCTGCATTCCAAAACAGGGCTCTTCAGCTTCCCAGATGTAGCTAAATTAGCCCCAGTAGCTGCTGGACTTGCCACTTCTGAAGATACAAGCAAGCTGGAAGCCTTGGTGGATCCATATGGTGTTAAGTCCACAGGCTTGCAGAATGCAATAACTCTGGAAGCATGCGAGTCTTTATCCCAGTTTCAAAGAATATCTGGAATAGGCTGTAGAGTCAGGAATATATTTGTCCCAGCGGCAGAGATACCACAGAGAGCCTCCACTAGAGCAATGCTGAGCAAAACTATGGGGTCAGAGTTGCAGCAGAGAACTCCCACAGGGCCATGCCTGATGGAGCCATGGGAGCAGGACCATCACTGTGGCTCCAGAATTGTAGAACTACCAGTGTGCAATGCCAACGTGGGTGAGCTGAAGCATGGGCTGAGCCCAGGAAGGCTATAGGAGTAGGGCTGCCTAAAAACTTGAGAGTCCATCCCCCACACCAGTGTGCAGATGATGCCAAACATGGAGTCAAGGAAGATTATTTTTCAGCTTTAAGATTTGTTTCCTGCCCTACTGGGTTTTGGACATGCTTGGAACCTATTACCCCTTTCTTTTGGCCTATTTTTTTTTTCTTTTTTTCTTTTAAAACAGGAATATGTACCCTATGCTTGTTCCACCATTGTATCTAGGCAGCACATAACTAGTTTTATTCCACAGATGAAACCGATCTTTTGAGTTGAAACAAGTAAACACTTTGGGGATGGAATGAATGTATTTACATGTGAGAAGGACATGAATTTGGGGGGCCAGGCTGAATGCTATGGGTCAAATGAGTCTCCCAGAAGTTCATGAGTTGGAAGCTTGATCCCTATTATAACAGTGTTAAGAGGGTTGGAAATCTGATTATGGTATTTGAAAGATGGGTGTCTTTAAGAGGTTATTGGGTTGTGAGGACTATGCTCTCATGAGGGGATTAATCCATTCATGCGTCATCATGGGTATGGACTGGTAGCTTTATAGGGAGAACACATGAGACTGCTCTGGCCATTCCCGCCATTGATACCCTGCTATTGATACCCTGGTCATTGCTGCCATTGACACCCTGGTCGTCAAGGGACCCTATATAAAGTTCCCACCTAGAAGAAGGTCATCGCCAGATGCACCCCCTGGACCATAGACTTCCCAGCCTCCAAACTTATAAGCATTGATACCCTGGTCATTGCTGCCATTGACACCCTGGTCGTCAAGGGACCCTATATAAAGTTCCCACCTAAAAGAAGGTCATCGCCAGATGCACCCCCTGGACCATAGACTTCCCAGCCTCCAAACTTATAAGAAATATCTAAAAAAAAAAAAAAAAAAAAAAAAAAAAAATATTGCCCAGTTTCAGTTATTATGTTACAAGCAACAGAAAACGGACTAATGCAAAAGGGTTATGTAACTCACCCAAGGATTTAGACCTAGAAAGTAGAAAAATGGAGAATCCAATAGAGTTCTTTCTGATTCTAAAGTAATTTATTAAGATCTACATTATATTATATCTTAGTACTTTTCATGTACCTTATTATTAAATCACCGTTAGTTTTACCTTTCCCCTCAATAATCCATTTCTAACATGAAAACTGTTTTAGGACACCATCTAATTTTGCACATAAAAACAGTTTCTCTGCAGCTTCTTCTGTTTTCCAATTGGAAAATAACAACAAAAATGAAACAACATAAAAATATAACAACAAATATTCCTCACTAATATTATGTTATGAACTTTAAGAGAAAAAAAGAGACAGTGGCTATTAATATTTACTTCTGTCTAGAATACTAAATCATATATTCCATGTTTGGAACAAATAGTGTTTATACCAGTATTTACTACAAAGATTTTAGGTCTGTAGGTTTTTAGAAGTAGGAGCTGGTTGCTGTCTTGAATGCTGCAGAAAATTCTATTAGGCTGAGACAAACCATGTGTTTTTGACTATTAAAATATGGAACAATATCAGTAAAATTGTGCTGCAGATTCCTGCTTGATTAGTGAGTAGAACTGGAAGAGTGGTGACAATTAGTACAGATTGCCATTTGACACCAAAGGCAGAAGAAAGGTAACTTGCAGTGACTTACAGTCATGAACAAACGATTGCAGTATTGGGGAGGGCTTGATTTGCCTGGAAGCAAAGGGGATGTTCCCTAGAAGCAATCAAAATTTAAATACATGAAGAAAAAAAAAAAAAGTAAGAGTACCCACAAGTCCTGGAAAGGAAGTTCTAAAGAGAGAAATTGGGTGAAACTTAAAATATAACCAAAGAAATGTAAAAAGATATCCTGAACTTATACACTGAGAGCAGCAGAAAAACAGCTTGGGAGCCTTGGACTAAGAACAAAGTGAGAAATCACAAATGAAGCACACAAGCACACACATGCACAAGCTATGTGATTAATAGCATTCATACTTTACATGTGAATATTAACTGATCTTGGGCCGGCCCGGTGGCACACTGCTGCAGTGTGCCGCTTGGGAGCGCGGCGGCGCTCCCGCCGAGGGTTCGGATCCCACATACAGACCGGCCGCTCACTGGCTGAGCGAGGTGCGGGCACAATGCCGAGGGTTGCGATCCATTACCGGTCACGAAAAAAGACAAAAAGGAAAAAAAATAAAAAAATAAAAATAAATTAACTGATCTTTACAACATTCTTCTGTGGCAGGAAGGGTAGAAAGAATTTGTGTCTGTTTAAATGAAGCCTCAGAGGTGTTAAAGAACTTCCCCACAGCACACAGAGGCAGAAGAGAAAAATCTCTAGTCCAATGACTGGTTCGGTCCCTATTTCATTACAATATACCCCTCACCTGCATGCCCCATTAGCAACACAGTGACACCTGAGAAAGTCACAGCTAGACTTATGTCCTGTTCAAGCAAAGTAGCTAATGTTTTCTGTATAGTTTACAAAAGCCACTTCCATAATAAATAGCATTTCTCTCTGGCCACGTAAATGAATAAAGGGTGATAATGACATTCTCATTATTTTAAGAACGTATTTGCATTTGTAATGATACAGCTCCTACCAGGCGCCAAAACCATAGAGACAACTGTCTGAATTAATTATATTTGTTTGGTTGATTAGATAAAAAATGCACACATAAACTGCACATCAAACTACTTTAAGATTATTTAATCCTTCTCTTGAAAGGGAAATGGGCCTCTGAAGTTGCTCTTTTTTTAAGCTCAAAAAATAGATCATTAAATCAAGCAGCTGAAATAGTTCTTTAAAAATTACCCCACAAATTCTTGCATTTTCTCAAGAGTCTGAAATAAGCATATCAATCTACATAATATTAGGATTTATTTATTAATTTGAAGTTACTTCCTAGATTAGCCTGCTCAATTTTCATGAACCAGTCCCCACAGCTTTATGGGAAGTGATGGCTTAAACTATGTCCATTTAGCTGACAGTGATTTTGAAGTGGAGATAAGTATAGCTAAAATCATCCCCCTGAAGTTTTCAAAGTATGCAATTAGTTTTGCAGATGTGCTCTGTCCACACCTACCCTTTAATGATCACTATATCCTTGTTAAATGAGGCAGGACCTTTACTCTCCTCCCCCACACACCAGCTGCCAACCCATCTCTCATTATCCAAATTCTGTAAAGGTCAAATTCTGTAAAGGAGCCCAAATGTAACTGAAACGTTTCCAAAGCTTTGAATTTTTCTGTAGTAAGTCATGCCTCACTTATCAATAAAGAATAATTCACAGAGTGGAAACAGTAGCCAAAAACCTTATTACCCCTCATTTAAAATACCTCCCTCTCCCTTATCGCACCCCACTTTATTTGAAAATACAAGTCAAGTTTATCTCCTCTCTATTAGTCTGTTTCTGTTGCATATAACAGACTAGCTGAAACTGGGTAATTTATAAAGAAATGCTATTTATTATTTACAGTTTTGGAGTCTGGGAAGTCCAAAGTCCAGGGAACACATTTGATGAAGGTTCTCTTTCTGATGGGAAATCTACAGTGTCCTGTGGTGACCAGGGTGTCACATGGCGAGAATGGGTTGAGCAGGAGAGAGCTAACTTCTTACTTACTCTTTCTTTAAAGCCATCACAACCATGCCCACTACTCCATGAATGGATCAATCCATTCACAAGGACACAGTCTCCACAATCTCATCACCTCTTAAAGGCCCCACCTTTCAATTACCACAGTAGGATTTCTCACCCTCTTAACACTCTTACAGTGGGGGTCAAGTTTCCAAAACATGAACATTTGATCCATAGCATCCTCCCTGACTAAAACCTTCCATCAGCTCCTGTCATTTATCTAGACTTCTCAATATGGCTCTAATCCATTTCCCAACTTTATCTGCTATTTTCTCCTAATATCTAAAATTGCAAAATTATCTGTATCAGTCTGTCTACTTATATTTCTATTTATTAAACTTGATTTCTATCAATTAGACTTGATTTTTGTATAGCTCCTGATTTCCAGATATCATCACTTTATATCACCATAGATATATACTTCAATGACAGTCCTTAAAATATATAGTGTTCACTTTTTACTAGGCTTAAAATAATTGCACATCTTTCAAAATGGCGGTGGATGAGGGGGGTGTGTATGTATGTATGTGTGCATGCGTGTGTGTGTATGTTCTAGAGAGATCATTGAATTCTAATTAGCAAGATTTAAATTTTGAGTAAAAGAAGAAGGCTCAAACTGGGGACTGAAGTCTATATCATTTACCAAAGCAAAAGGGTCACCAGTATCACTAAGTGTTTCTCCTCTGTAGGTGAGGACAGATAGTAAGAGACTCCAATGTAGAACTATGTTTAGCGATAACAAGAGAAAAGATAGGATGGAATTCTTAACCAGAAAAGGCCAGATTAATTATTTGAATGAGTAGCAAGATTAAGGTGGCATCCAGAGGGGATGGCTGTCTCACAGAGATTCATTGATCTGGTTAATAGGAAGAACATAGTGTCCCTAGGGGCAACATAGACGACAGCCATCACAGCTGTATAATCAAAAGGCTGTACTTACCAAAAACAAAAACAAAATCAGGGATGGAGTATCAGAAAAATGAGGATAACTGCTCCAATACAATATCATGATTCTCTGCCTGGTTTCTATAGCTGAGCCAGTTTTTATATATGGAAGTTATTGAAAAAGAGACCAGATATATGACAGAAAGCACTCTCCAACAAGGGTACATGGTAATAATTCCAGCATTCCTTCCCCAAAGGGATCTGCTTCTATTTTCTTGGGTAATTACACACTAGGTAAAGGGAATATCTAGATATTTTGAAGACTATTAAATACAGGGTCCAAAATGACATTGCTACCTGAATATCTGAAGCAGCATCAAGTCTTACATGTTTTATTGGGGCATTATGAGGACCTGACATTAAATGGGGTCCTGGCCAAGGTCTACAGACAGTGGGTCTAGTGGATTCACATACCTACTCAGTGGCTTTTCCCTCCTAAAGGTACAATTAGAATATATGTAATTTATCATTGCTACAGCCCCTATAATGTTTTCCTGGAGGGGAGGTGAAAGATAGCATAGTGGGGAAGCCCCAGTGAAAGCCTTTAAAATTGCCTGCCTTCCCTGTCAGGATTGAAGATCTGATACAGTATCATATTTTGGGGAGAAGAAGTAGAAATTAGGGTCACCCTTAAAACCCTAATAGATGAGGGAAAATTGTATCTTCTCCTATCATCTCCATTGGCTTCTGCAAAACCATTGGGAGACGGCAGTGAACTAACACAAACTCAGTAGAGTAGTACACAAAACCAGAACTGTAGTAACAGATGTAGTATTTTTGTTAGAGCAGATTAACATGACTTCAGATACATGATCTGGAAAATGTGTTTTTATCTTTATTAGGAAAATGGATCAGAAATAGTTCAGATTTCCATAATGAACAGTGTACATTTACATCTTGAATATGTTAACTGTCCCAAATTCTGTTGTAGTAAAGTCCAAATGGACCAGAATTAGCTGTATGTCCTATAAAACAATGTGCTAAATCAATATATTGATCATGTTTTGCTAAGCAAACCAGAAAGCAAGGAATGGCTGGTACACTGGAGGCTTTGATAAGATATGTGCTTTCCAATGAGCAAGATATAAACTCTATGATTATTCAGGGTCCTACCACATTATTCAAAAATTAGGTGTCTAATAGTCTTGAGCTTTCCTGGATATCCTCTCAACAGTGAAGAAAAATATGTCACATCTTATTTCTTCCATCATGAAGAAGGATACCCAATGTTTAAAAGCCTTTAAAGATTTTGCAATTGCTTATTTTATACCTGGGGAGTCTACTTCAAATCATATACTGGATAATGATGAAGGCTGATAGTTGGATATCCTCTCAACAGTGAAGAAAAATATGTCACATCTTATTTCTTCCATCATGTAGAAGGATACCCAATGTTTAAAAGCCTTTAAAGATTTTGCAATTCCTTATTTTATACCTGGGGAGTCTACTTCAAATCATATACTGGATAATGATGAAGGCTGATAGATTTTAGTTGAGTCCAGAGCAGAAAAAAGCTCTTTAGCAGGTCAACATCATTACTCTACATCTTAGATTTTTTTCTTCTGTCAGTTCTCATGTTATTGAAGGTATCAGTGATGGCATCATATGCTCAAAGGAACTTAAGGATAGTCCTATTGGGAGAATCACAATGCAGATCTCTAGGATTCTGGAGCAAATCTATCCCATCTGCTATGAAAATTAGTTCCACGTATGCTACTGGGATCTGGTAGAGACAGAACACCTGACCATAGAATGTCAAGTTACCATAAAACTAGAAGTGCCTATCATGAGTTGGGCACTGTCAGATCCAACAAGTCATATGGTCTGGCTGGTCCAGCAGGAAGTAAGGTCAAAGCAATATCTCTGAGATCAAGCTCAAACAGGACCAGAAGGCACAAGCGAGCTGTACAAGTAGGTAACCTAGTCCCTCCCCCCATTTCACATTCTTCACTGTTGTAACAGTTCCTTCAATTCATAACTATGGCCACATGGGATATGCCTATGACCATTTGATGGATGTGAACTCACTATATAGGTACAAGCCAAAAATGAATGACAATTGCCCTGTTCTGAAACAACCTAGGAAGAGCGTGGTGACAGGAAATCTCCCCGAGGGCAATAAATTTAAGTGGGACAGTTGGTCATTTACCTTGGGCAACCTGAGTAGTGTTCTAAGATTAGAGTACATACAGACTCATAAGCAGGGGTGAATGGCCTGGCAGACTAATTAGAAGCCTGAAAGGCGGAAAACTGTAAGAGAAGGAATGAGAAAGTCCGGTGTAGAGGAATGGGGAAGGGCATATATGAATGAACATAAAAAGATAAATTATTGTATTATATGTTTTTCCCAGGCAGTGTGCCTCTAGTACAGAAGAAGCATTCAATAGCCTTCTAGGAAAAAAATAGTCACTTAACATCAGCCAGTCTCTGTTACATCTGCTTTCCACAATTTATATCAGTTTCCTGTGGCTGCAATAGATTACAGCAAACTGTGGTTGGAAACAACAGAAATGTATTTTCTCACAGTTCTAAAGACAAGAAGTCTGAAATCGGTATCACAGGCCAAAATTAAGGTGGTGTTGGCAAGATGATGTTCCTCTGGAGAAGAGTCTTTTTCTTGCCTCTTTCAATGACTGGTGGCCTCTGGTATTCTTGATTTGTGACTGCATCAGTCTAATTTCTGCCTCCATCATCATAATGCCTCTTCCTCTTTGTGTGTTTCAAACCTTCCTTTGCCTCTCTTTTATAAGGATACATATGATGGAATTTAGAGCTCATCTGGATAATCAAGGAATATCTCTTCATCTCAAGATTCTTACCTTTAACACATCTGTGAGACCCTTTTGTCCAAATAAGGTAATATTTACAGGTTTCAAGGATTATGGTCTGATATCTTCAGAGGCCATTCCTCACCTTAATGCAAAAATTCCCCCATTCCTACCTCCACCAGCTACCCAGAGCTGGCACAATGTGTACATGAATAGAATACACATGGTGGCTGGATTGAATGTTACATGTGATCTCAACAGCATGGACTTCCATTTACCAAGTTCAATTTAGCTATTGCTTCATCAGATATCTAGTCTTCCAGCAATAGAGACCAACGCTGAATCCCTGAAACTATACCATTCCTTAAAGTGACCAACTAGTCACTTCATGTCAAATTGATTCTATTGGCTTCCTTGTATTTGGAAATGGTAACAATTCATCTTGGCACATATTTTGGGCATGGGATTGACTTTCATGCTTTGAGGGCCTGAGTCAATACTGCTGTATTATATACTATTTATTATATGTTGATTGCATATGTGTTATCATTATTATATATTATGTATTACATATGTATTATGTATTATGTATTGTATTACCGTATTATGTATTGATGGCTGAATAGAGTATCTGATCCATTGACACAGACTCTGGTGTCTTGGTGTCAGACCAAGGGATCCACTTTGCAGTAAAGGAGGTGAGAAAGTGATCATTTGGCTCATACAACATAGGCTGAACTAGCTGGCATGATAGAATGATGGACTGATTTATGAATGGTTCAACTGAAGAACTAGCTCAATAATGACACTTTTGTAATATTTTCCAGGCTTCAGAATACACTTCAAATCAATGATCTTCACAAGTTGTTGTGTGTGTACCCTTTCCCAATAGCAGAAGTGCACAGGTCTGGGAACAGTGAGGTGTAAACAGAAGTGGCCCCATGTACTGCCATTGCCAATGACCTACTTGAGGAATTTGAGCCTCTCCTTCGATATTCCTTGGCTCAGTAGTTTTGGATGTCCTTGTTCCCAAAGTGAGACTTTTTCTGCTGAGAAACACAGCAAGAGTCCTGATGGACTATAAGCTGTGGGACACTGTGGGATACTTCTATCAAGGAGCCCGCAGAGATAATTGACTCTTTCAGGTGGAAGTAGGGCTGATGTTACACTATGGGAACAGGGAGTAAATATATTTTTATTTATACCCAGGTGATCTACTTGGGTATCTCTGATTCCCCCTTGATGAATTATGTAGGTAAATGGACAAGTGCAGCAAATCCAGTCTGAGAAGAGCATGCAAAAAAGGACACAGACCCCTCAGAAGTAAGGGTCTTTGTCACAACTCTAGTAGAACTACTAAGATCTTCAGAGGTAATAACTGATGGTAAGAGAAATATAAAGTAGATTACAGGGGAGCGAGACCAATATACATTGTGGCTTTGAAATGAGCTCCATCAGGGCAGCTGTTTTCCTGGCACCTCTCCTCTTTTAAACCTCCCCAACAAGAGAGATCCATCAGAATCCTGAATTAGTTCCTCCCACCAGAACTGGATTGTGGTGAAAATTCCAGGTCTCCCTTTAAGGCTTAAGGATTCATGATCAGTTTCCAAGAGGGCTATTGGCAGACAGTCTGTGGGTTAACCACCTTTCTGAATTACCTCCACTGAAGTGAGTCACCTCCCCCAAGTTCACACCCTCTCCTGCAGCAGCCTATGTCCAATGACTGACCTATTAGGGGTGGAAAAACCTAGTTCTTTTGCCTCAACTTGGGATGGCATTGAGTGATCTTCCTAAATTCAGTGTTGCACGCAGATTGCCTGAAGTTTCTACTGAGACTGAATCACAGCATAAATTTTTTATTGGCACAATGCTATGTCTTCCTTTCTCTCCATAGATGTTATTCCTAAGAACACTCTCTCGTTGTCTTAGGGTCTCATTTCTGGCAAACCCAACCTGCAAAAGTCTCCCAATTGTTCTTCTAACAATCTTGCCAGTCCTTGCCCACAATCCATGGCACACACTGTGGCAATAGTATAGTATTGTTTAATGTAAGTTTACATTATGTCTACTAAATACCTAAAAATAATTCAAAACTTTCCAATCCATTTTATACCCATTCAAACTCCTATGAGGCTCTGAAGGAAAGGTCTCTGTTTAGACTCTCAGACCTCATATCATATCCATACTGTAGGACCTTTTACATGTGCTGTATTTCTACTCAGAGTGATATTATATCCCTTCTTGGCTTGTCCAGCTGTATCTCACCATTTATATATCAGTTTTAATATTGTTTCTTTAGTGAAACCATTACAGATCACTCTATCTAAAGTAAGTCTCCCAGAAATCTTATGTTAGTCCCCTATTTCTTTTATTCACAGCAATTTTTATAGCCTATGTTTCTTGTTTACTTGTTACATGTCTCTCATACTATACTTAATTGTGGAATGTACTGTAAAGCATATGTACTTCACAGGGCCTGGTTTTCCAAAGTCTCGCAGTTTCAAATATTGACCTCGCAGAGGACTGGAAATTTTCCTCAGGTTATAAAGTCTCTGGTGTAAGATAAAGATTTGTGGCACAGCAAGGTTGCTGGCTCAAGGACAGACTAGTTACTGATTGTTATGTAAAGATACTGAGAAGTTGCTGTAAGATCACTTAATTGTCTACTGGAATGTCATCTGGCTGGTTTCACTGAAACTTACCAGCCTATATTGTTAAACTGTAACCCCACCTATGTTCTCTTCCTGTAACTTCCTGGTCTGGAAAATAAAAGCAGGAAGAGAACCCCAAT
This sequence comes from Galeopterus variegatus, assembly GCF_000696425.1. NCBI lineage: Eukaryota > Metazoa > Chordata > Mammalia > Dermoptera > Cynocephalidae > Galeopterus > Galeopterus variegatus. Next base: position 230,351 of record NW_007730657.1, read on the forward strand.
TCGGGGTTAATTTCCTGAGGAAGGGATCTCTCTCACTTGAGCATTCCCAGGGAAGTTAACCACTTCAGGGCTTCTCACTGCTAAGAAGAGATGGGCTTTGAGTAATCCTTTGCATCTCTGTCACCCAGGGGAAGTGGGGTGACAAATCCGTGTGGGGCAAAGCAACGCAAAGCAAGAATTACTTTTGGTTGATTATATGATTGTTCAAGACCTGAAACGTGTATGACCCCTTGCCACACTTATGTTGTATAGTCCCTTTACTAGTACAAAAAATAATAATAATAATAGTAAGTAATGAAGGTGGGAGGAAGGTGGGAATTGTATGTTTATGGCATAGATTGTAGTGATGCAGTTTCCAGAATCACCAAGGTGGATACATTAATTATGTATAGCTTTTTGTATGTCAATCATATCTCAAGAAAATGGATTAAAAAGAAACATAGTAATAAAATTATTGGTGGTTGTTGGCCATTTTCAACACTATTTGATGTTTAAGTACATTGGACATAAAGTGTTGAGTTAATATTTTTGAGGAATGTAGGGTAAAGAGGAAACTACATATCCACAATGGTTAATTTTATGTGTTGATTTGACTGGGCTAAGGGACACCCTGATAGCTGGCAAAACATTATTTCTGGGTGTTCAAATCAGAAAAGATTAGCATTTGCATCAATAGACTGAATAAAGATTAGCTTCACCAATGTGGGTGGGCACCATGCAATATGTTGAGGACCCAAATAGAACAAAAAGGCAGAGGAAGGGCAAATTCACTGTCTCTGTTTTAGCTAAGACAACCATGTTCTCCTGACCTTGGACACTGACACTCCCGATTCTTGGGCCTTCAATTGGACAGGACTTACACCATTGGCTTTCCTTGTTCTCCAGCATGCAGACAGCAAATCATGGAACTTCTCAGCCTCCATGATTATGTGAGCTAATTTCTCATAATAAATCCCTCTCTCTTTCTCTGTATCTATCTATCTGTCTATCTATCTATCATCTATCTATCTATCTATCTATCTATCTATCTATGATTATGTGAGCTAATTTCTCATAATAAATCCCTCTCTCTTTCTCTGTATCTATCTATCTGTCTATCTCTCTATCTATCTATCATCTATCTATCTATCTATCTATCTACCTATCTATCTATCTATCTCCTATTGGTTCTCTTTCTCTGGATAATACTAACTAATGCATTCTGCTCCATTTCTATGTTTCTAAGACATATAACATCTCTTTCAGGCTGAAAAGCAAAGCTGTGTCCTCATAAGAAAAACCACATTCCTGGGACAAAGAGTGGTGCAATGCATCCCCTTGGGTTTATAAAGCTAGAACCAATTGTGGAGCGGAGGTGGAGGGGATGGGGGGGTATATACTTGAGTACTTGAAATAAACCTCACAACCTGCTCCAGCACTCTGTGGGGAACAGAATAAGATCAAGAAATGGTGCAGAACACCATGCTTAAGATGAGATGGAAAGAGCAAGCTGAATAACTAGACCAGGTGTTCCCATTGAGGCAGAACTAATGGAAGAGACAGAAGAGAAAATCAACAAAGATGTAATAAGAAGTTTTCAGCAATTAGAGCACAAAGAAAAGTTTTGAAATTAAAAAAAAAAAAAAAAACTGTGGAGAAGTTAAGCTCTTCCATAGGATGGTGAATATCTTGAAGGACAAAGGTTGTCCTATTATCTTATTATCTTTCTAAGTCCAGTTGTCAGTACAGTGTCTGGCACACAAGAAATGTGTAAACTGTAAAAATAAATAGTAATAAATAATAAAATTATATAAATTGAACCAAAAGGATGTCTAGAGTCGGACCAGTAACTAAGCAGGCCCCAACCTAGAGAGGCTTCTGAATAGGGCCTGTTCCTATTGCACCTGGAAGGAATCAGGCATATGGCTATGAACAGCTTACCTTACAATGACTCTTTCTTTTATAAGATACTTGGCCTTTCGTGAGTCGAGCTACAGCTGTCTCCGAAAATGGCAACATCTGATCCTGAGGCCTAGAATATAAAGCACTTGAAAATGTCACTCACTTAAGGTTACCCTATGATGCTAAGAGCTTAGAAAAAAAGAATTAACAGGCAGATCTGGTAAAGGAAGAGACAACCAAGCAATTGTACTTATGAATATGAAGAAAAGGAGTGCACGCTTTATGCCTAAGACCTTTTATCTTGGAAGAATTCACATAAGTATATCAATTTGGAAAATTTGTGGTCAGTCTAAGAACAATAAAAGTTATTGAATTGTTTATCTTTTTCTAAAAGAAATGTAGGCATGGTAATACATGATAGGTGACCTTTATATGGATCTAATAAATGGTAGGACCAGATAATTAAAGGTTGCATTAGAGGAGATATAGTATATGGAAATATGATCAAGGTGATAGTTTCATCAGACAATCTAGGTTCAAATCCCCACTACCCTCCTTCTTATTTATATGATCTCATCTTTAAAATAGAGATTACAATAACACTAACCTCACTGAGTCATTTGGAGAATAATGCAGGTAAAGCCTAGTATATGGTAAATAATAAATATTCCTACTAAGTTCAAACTTCATTTTACTGATTGGTACCTTGAAGTCTACTCATTAGGTCATTTATGAAACCTGTATATGCTCCAGGAGTTGTATAGGGCAGGGAGAGAAGTAGTGCTATTATCTCAGCCTTGCTTAGAATTACACAGTTTTTAGGGTCAAATGTGCTTAAAAGGACTTTTGTCAGAGATATTTATCCAGAAATAAATGGAAAGAAGATCTCAGCCTTGGGGGTCAAATGTGCTTAAAAGGACTTTTGTCAGAGATATTTATCCAGAAATAAATGGAAAGAAAAACAAAAAATAAACAAACCTAACTAGTACATACTTAATTCTGCCTGGAGTGTTCAGAAAGAATTTCCTGGGGCAGGAGGAATATGATCTTTGGCCTGATAGGCAAGTGGAAGTCTGCTCCATTATCATGATGGGGAAGAGATTCTGGGACAGAAAGGAAAGCACAACATCAAGAAAATACATCATATTCTGGCAACTGCAAGTAACTTGGCAGAGATATAGAGTGTGTGAGGATGGGCCAGAAAGTCCTGCAGAGCATTATACATTGGGTCTTCTTTGCCTAGCTAGAGTTGTTATATTCTGTTCTATAGGGAGACCACAGAAAGGCATCATGGGTAGGGCAGTGTTTTATTTTACTTACTTTTGCTTTTTTTCCATGTTGAAGTGATCTCAGACTTCCAATAAAGCTTCATAAATACCACAAAGAATTTCTATATAACCTTCACCCACTTTTTCAAATGTTAACCTTTTGTATGTATTACCCAAAACGCAAAAAAGAAAATTGCCATTAATTGAGCATCATTTTGAATTTCTAGGCTTTTGCACATTCTAGCTGTGTGACTCAACAAACATATTTGAGTCTCAGTTTCTTTATAACTTTGGAATAATAATGAATACTGTATTAGTCCATTTTGTGTTGCTATAACAGAAATACCTGAGACTGGGTAATTTATAAAGAACATAGGTTTATTTGGCTTAAGATTCTGGGACAGCTGCATCTGGCATGAGCCTCAGGCTGCTTCTACTCATGGCAGAAAGTGGCAGCAGCTGGTGGGTACAAGCAGATCACATGGTGAGAGGAAGCAAGAGAGAGAGAGAGGAGGTGCCAGGGTTTTTTAAACAACCAGCTCTCATGGGAACTGATAGAGAAAGAACTCACTCATTAATACCCCCACCTAGTGAGAGCAATAATCCATTCATGAGGGATCCCACCCCCATGACTCAATCAGTAGATCCACCCCCATGATTCAATCAGTTTGCAAAACTGCCACATTCAGGATCAAATTTCCACATGAGTTTTGGCGAGACAACACATCCAAGCTCTATTAAATATCTATTACGGAGCTTAAATTATATATTATTTGGGTAACAAATCCTATACATTTCCTGGAGTATGGAAAGCTTGCAAACACCTGCAGAATAACTGCTATGCTTTCAAGAAATGACCATAGTGAAGATGACTCCTTGATGTCTCATTAGTAGATGTGCAAGTAAAAAACACATGTCTGACTCACAGGAAGATAAACATTATTTGCTCGATGTCCCTAGTTAGCCCAGTTGCTTAGATCTTGGTGTTGGTGTTACAACACTGAGGTCAACACCAAATTCAAGGATTCAGATCCCCCTATCAACCAGTCACCAAAAAAAAAAAAAAAAGAAGAAGAAGAAGAAGAAGAAGAAGAAAAAGAAATGAAGGAACGTCATCATGAAAGCACACACAGGACTTTTTGAAAGATATCTAAAACTCAAACCAGCTCACTGAGAATACTGGGTTTAGGCTTCACAGGTATAAAATTTCCTTTTATAGGAATTGTTGATGTTCCTCTTTAGATAATGTTTTATGAGTATTAATTCTGATTCAGGCTCTTTTTTATGCACTGAGGGTATAGTGGTATGACAGGCACCTTCTGACATGGCTCCCAACAAATGCCCACATCCTGGCATTTACTTTGCTTAATTCCTCCCTGCCTACAAGGGTTTGTGTGACCTAGCAAGTGGCTGATTTCCAAAAGTATATGAGAAAATTAATGGCCTGTCCTTTTAGTGATAATGTATAAAAAGACTGACTTCTGTTTTGCCAAAACTCTGTCTCTGACTCCCTTCGTGTACTTGCTCTGAGGAAGCCAGCTGCCACATTGTAGGCTGCTTTATGTAGAGACCTGCATGGCAAGGGAGTAAAGGAAGCCTCTGATCAACAACTTGTGAGCAAATGAGACCCTCAGTACAACAATCCACAAGAAAATGAATCCTGCCAACAGCCAAATGAGTGACCCCACCCCAGATGAGACTTCGGATGAAACATCTTGATTGCCTCATTATAAAAGCCCTTGAAGCTAAGTACCCAGTTAAACTGTACTCTGGCTTCTGACCCACAGAAACTCCGAGGCAATAAATGTTACATTAGGCTACTGAATTTTAAGTTAAGTTTTTACATAGCAATAGGTAACTAAGTGGTAAAACAATTACATACAGGTCCTGTTATTATGGAACTGTTATATTCATTAAGGAGACATGGTAAGCACCTAAACAATAAATAAAGAAGGTAATTTTAAGATATGGTACGTACAGTAAAGAAAATCAATGAGGGCATCTGTGATGAGGAGAGCTACTTTCAATTGGGAAGCAAGGGAGATGGTATTTAGTTCTTCATACCAGCAAGACAATTGTATAAACATCTAGAAGAGCTTTCCAGACAGAGAGACCAGTGCAGATGCTTCTCTCTACATATGAGAAAACTGATTTTAGAAAAAAAAAGAAAAAAACATTTGACCCCAATCACAGAGCACTATGTAGTAAAACTGGCATTTGTACTCAGATTTAATGACTTTGTAACCTCTTATTTTTCTTGTAGTTTTATGAGAGCAGAAAATTAGTAATAGTAAATTCATAAACAGATAAGCCCAAATGTTTAAAGAATTATTTATTAGAGCATATTCAATATTATGTGCCTGGAAAGAAAAAGGAACGTGAGACATGAAGCAAAACATGATTCAGAGTAGAAGAAAAAGAAAAAAAGAAACATAAAGATAAACCAAAATCTGAAAGTAAGAAAGCTTCATTTCACTTTCTGGATGAATTCAGAAGTAATGCTTTCATAAGATTTCAACGTGTGTACAATTGTCTCTCGGTATCCAGAGAAGATTGGTTCCAGAGTAGTCAACAAAGAGCAGAGGGCCTTACTCTTTTCTCATAAATAACTGGGACTCTAACTTTCCATGTCCCTTTTGCCAATCTGAAGTTGAAACATAAGAGATGTGAATTTATAACAAATACCTTTCTCTTAAGAACAAAATGATCTTCATACTAGGATATTGTTTTCATCCGCTTCCATCAGCTCAAGAAGAGGCCAAGTTTCCAGTCTCCTAAAGACAAGTGGTAGCAGAAATTTTATATTTCGAAATCCATTTTGAAAATTAGCAATGAATCTGAAGAACCAGCTACTTTAGGACGAATTTATTTGATAACAGCTTCTAGGATTTGAATATCAGTTTAAAAACACTTTCAGAACTACTAAATTAGCACATTAAGTGAGCTGAATCCTTTCAGCAACTTTCAAATAAGAAGAATCTCAATATCTTATGGTCTGTGGCTTTGAAAAATGTTTCCATTTTCATTATTGTACTATTCACTCTCCTCTGAATTCATGAATATTCTAGGACAAATGGGGCAGAAGTTGGACTTTTAAAAAAGTTGATCTCTATTTACATTCAATTTGAATAAGCTCCTATTTAAACAGGAAAAGTAGGTTTCCAATTTTAAAATACTAATGAATAAGAAAAACGAAGATAATGTTATGTTTATTCTATTTGGGGCTAATATGCAGTGCTATTGGATGTGTTTCTTTGTCATTTTAATCCCAGGAGGTTTTTCTTTTTTGAACAATCTCTGCCACCTGCATGCTGTTTGAGATATAATCACTCTATGTCTACAAACAAGTGATAACATTATTATGCATTTCTGTCCCTTTCATTCTTTACAAGAGTGACAAATATCCCTTTTCTTAGATCCCTTAGCTGGGGCTGGGCACCCGTGGACTCATTACTATTCCATTAATAAGCAGAGGCCTCCAGAGAGTCTAGCTTTTTCAACCCCATCTTTTATATCTCCCACTGGATTTTCCCAACAAAAGCCTGTAGGTTGGTATCTCTTTCATTTCACTATTTTCTTTTTAAAAAGAAACAATGTGAACAAAGTCCTGAGATTAGATTCGTGATACTGAAATGATTCTGACAGCCAGTGACAATGCCGCCAACCCGGAACGAGATGCTTACATTATTTATCAACATTAAATGTCACCGATTTCCCCTTCATCAGATAATTTCAGGAGACAGAACTGTTACTGTGGGTGAGAGGGAATATTTCTACATGGGAGTCTCCTTCTTCCTTCCCCTCCCATATCACACTTCCCTTCCTTCCGTATAGCACACTGGCTCTGTGTCAGAGTCTCCTCCCTGGGAAGAAAACAGGTGCACCCAAGCATGTTTCAAGTTTTACTACAAGTCTCCAATCGGGCCACTTGATAGCAATGTCAAGTGTGTTCTAAACCAAAAGGGATCTTCTGTGATGTGAAATCATTAGAAAGTCAACTGATTTTTTTTTTTTTTTTTTACTATTATTATTCCATTTCCTATGCTCCCTTCAGAAGTCAATTATCAGAGGGAAATTAACAGAAGTTGAAAGGAAAAGACAATATCCCTCTGGCTCTCTGATCTATTTATTACTTTGGTGGCTGGGACAGAGGGACTCGAATAATGAGGGGAACAAACACCATCTATGTCCCTGGGAGTATTAGCGTGAGAAGAAGATTGAAACTAGCTATTCAGAAATATTTAACTAATGTTTACCTGGGAGCCTGAGTCTTCAAAGATCCAATTGCTAAATAGTGATGTATGAATTCATTTCATATCACCCAGGCTTTTATACTCTCATCCATCCAAGTTGATCAGTAAGACATGTTAAAAAAAATCAAACATTCTATAACAGGCTAGCTATTCAGAAATATTTAACTAACGTTTACCTGGGAGCCTGAGTTGTCAAAGATCCAATTGCTAAATAGTGATGTATGAATTCATTTCATATCACCCAGGCCTTTATCCTCTCATCCATCCAAGTTGATCAGTAAGACATGTTAAAAAAAATCAAACATTCTATAACAGGAATCTTTTGGAGATAGTTTTTGCTGTATCATTCAATATTCCTTCTTTAGCATTTGAAAGGAATCTCAAAGTTCTTAAAGTTTGACCTTCGATATATAGGTCAGGTGCCTGAGAACTAAAAAGATTGCCCTATGGTTAATGTTTCCTCACTTCTGGAGATCAGAACCAGGGCTACAAACAAAGCCTGTCACTGGCCTTCCATGCTTTCAGTTCAACTAGAACTTAACACAGTAACAGTTAACTTCTTTGCCTACAGCACAGGAAGAAGACTACTGAGAACCATATATGTGTTCCAAACATATTAATCAAATGCTTGATGTTACCTCTTAAAAATGAGTGGGTCGTTCAAAAGCTGACTCATGGTAGAGGAGCTTTAGTCAAGTGGAAAAGAATTAGGGTAGTGGAAGAAGCAGAATTAGATTTGATATGGATGGTGCAAAGCATACATTTACTATTCCTGTTACAGTGTCCATTGGTTCATACAGAGGTCATTGCAAATTACCTTCTGGCCATTCTTTTTTCTTTTCTTTTTATTTTTACTGTTTGGACTGTTTGTTTGGTATGGCTTTCTTTTTACTTTAGTCCTAATAACTACTGTAGTTCCCAGGCTCCCTCCCAGGAAAGTGGCCCCAATATCCTTCAACTTATTTGTCTGAAGAAGTTCTTTAAGACTTTCAAATTCTTCAAAGTGAGATATGTACAATACTAGCCAACCAATTCTTGCTTTGTTAAAATATTGACCCTTCCTAATAGGATAACTTACTATGTGTTATGACAGTTAAAACTTTCTTTGTGTGCTCCATTTTTCAAAGACCCCATCCCTCCCTCTCCATTCCAGGAAAGAAGGAGAAGAAAGAAGCGGATGAGAGATGAAAGAAAGCTCATCACACTACTTACAGATGGGTTGCTGCCGTCTTTTTCCTTTCCCTCTTATCAGCTATTTTTTTCTTTCCCCCCTCTGCCATTCTTTCTCTCCAATTTCTTTCTTCTTTTTTCATGCTTTTTGAGAAGGTACATCGATTATACATGGATTAGGAGCTAGTGATCTGTTAACATTAACTAACACATACTTTTTGTTGGCTTGATATGTGCCAGACAGGTTCATAGCACTGGAGATGCAGCATTGAATGAAAGCAAACAAAATCCCCGTCATTGAGGAGCTTGCATTCCACCAGGAGATCAGAAAACAATCAAATAAATGTCTATAATATATTAATAAGTGACACGTCAAATTAGGATCCCTGATTTGAAAAAAAAAGCAAAGCCATGCAATGGGTTTATTGGTTTATTGAGTGTCAGATACTAGTGCATGTGCATGTGTGTGTTTGTGCATGTGTTGGGGGGAAGGTTAGAAGCTATGTTGCAAGGGCATTCAGAGAAGCACTCATTACAAAGTGACATTTTAGTAGAGACCATATGGAGATGAGAAAATGACCTTTGGTGACATTTGGAAGAACATTGGAGCAGAGACAATTTGAGTGAAAAGTGCTGATATGGAAAATGCAATTGATTGGCAACTGGAGAAATACGGTTGCCATTTACTGAGATGCACTGAGAAAAGAGTAATGTCTTTTGTTATGGGCATGTGGGACATCAGAAGCCCAATTCTAACCATGTTAAAGGAGAGATTCCTAACAGACATCCTATTAATCATAAAGGTAGACATCTATAAATATATGCCTAGAGCTCAGGCAAGAATGAAGATTGGCCTGGAAAAGTAAAATTGGAGTCACCAGCACAAAGGTGTTACTTGAAAAGAAGAGATGGGGTCAAATAATTTAGAGAGTGAGTGAAGTTAGAGACATGTTCTACAGACTGAGCCTGGGGCCTTCTAACATTTAGAGATTTGGGGGAAAAAATCTGCAAAGGAGACTGTGATGATTACTTTTACATGTCAACTAGACTAAGCTCGGGCTGGCCCGGTGGCGCACTGGATAGGGCGCCGCTTGGGAAGTGCGGCGGCGCTCCCGCCCGAGGGTTCGGATCCCACATACAGACCGGTTCCCGCTCACTGGCAGAGCGAGGCGCAGGAGCAACACCGAGGTTTGCAATCCCGTTGCCGGTCCCCGGTCCCGTGCGGGGGCAACACTGAGGGTTGCGATCCACTGCTGGACACGGAAAAAAGACAAAAGACAAAAAAAAAAACAAACTAAACTAAGCTCTAGTACCCACTCACTTAAACCAACAGAAATGTAGGTTTTGCTGGAAAGGTATTTTTTAGATGTGGTTAACATTCACAATCAGTTGACTTTAAGTAAAGGAGATGATTACTGTTCAATAAGGTGGGTGAGCATCATCCAACCAGTTGGAGACTTCATGAGCAAAAACAGGTTTTCCTGTGGAGAAGGTTATGCCTCAAGACTATGAGGCCAACATAACTCTAATACCCAAACCAGATAAAGACACCGCAAAAAAGAAAATTACAGGCCAATATCCTTAATGAACATAAATGCAAAAATCCCCAATAAAATATTGGCAATCAGAATACAGCACAACACATTAAAAAAATTATACACAATGGTGAAGTGGGATTCATCCCAGGGATGCAAGGATTGTTCAACATATGAAAGTCAATAAATGTGATACATCACATCGACAAACTCAAGGACAAAGACCATATGATTATCTCAATAGATGGTGAAAAAACATTTGACAATATTCAACATTCCTTCATGATAAAGACTCTCAACAATTAGGTATAGAAGGAAAATATCTCAACACAATAAAAGCCATTTATGACAAGTGCACCACCAGTATCATTCTGAAAGGAGAAAAACTGAGGGCCTTTCCCTTAAGAAGAGGAAGAAGACAAGGATGCCCACTCTCACCACTTCTATTTAACATAGTACTGAAGGTATGAGGCAGAGCAATCAAGCAAGAAAAAGAAATAAAGGGAATCCAAATTAGAAAAGACAAAGTCAAACTGTCTCTATTTGCAGATGACATGATGCTATATATAGAAAAACCTAAAGAATCTATCAAAAAACTCCTAGAGCTGAATAATAACTTCAGTAATACTGCAAGATACAAAATAAGTGTCTCCAAATCAGTTGCATTTATATACATAAATAATGAATTAACAGAAAGAAAATAAAGAAAGTAAACCCATTTACAACTGTCACAAAAAGATAAAATACCTAGGGATCAACTTAACAAAGAAGGTGAAATATCTCTACAATGAGAACTACAAACCACTACTGAAAGAAATTAAAGAGGACACAAAAAGATGGAAAGATATTCCATGCTCTTGGATTGGAAGAATTAACATCGTGAAAATGTCTATAACTACCCAACATGATCTACAGATTCAATGCAATCCCCATCAAAATACCAATGACGTTCTTCACAGAAATGGAAAAAAAAAACAATCTTACCTTTCATATGGAACAACAAAAGACCCCAAATAGCTAAATCAATCCTGAGCCAAAATATATAAATAAGTATAGCCAGAGGCATAACACTACCTGACTTCAAATTATACTACAAAGCTATTGTAAACAAAACAGCATAGTACTAGCATAAAAATAAACACTAAGACCAGTGGAGAAAAATTGAGACCCAGAAATCACTCCTGAGGCTTATAGCTATCTGATATTGGACAAAGGCAACAAGAATCTACATTGGGGAAAAAAGTGCCTCTTCAACAAGTGGTGCTGGGAAAATTGGATATCCCTATGGAGAAGAATGAAACTAGATATGCACATCTTACCATATACTAAAATCAACTCAAAATGGATTAATGACTTATGTATATGACCTGAAACTGTAAAATTGCTAAGGGAACATATAGGTGAAACATTTTAGGAACTAGGTCTGAGCACAGACTTTATGAATATGAGCCAGAAAGCATAAGCAGCAAAAGAAGAAATAAACATATGAGACTACATCAAATTAAAAAGCTTCTTCACAGCAAAGGAAACAATCCACAGAGTGAAACAACAACCTACAAGGTGGGAGAAAATTTTGGCTAACTATGCATCCAACAAGGGATTAATTAATATCTATAATATACAAGGAAGTCAAGCAACTACACAGTAATAAAAACCCCAAGTAACCCAATTAAAAAATGGGCAAATGAGCTGAATAGACATTTTTCAAAGGAAGACATACAAATGGCAAACAGGTACATGAAAAAATGCTCAGCATCACTAATCATCAGGGAAATGCAAATTAAAACTACTTTGAGATACCATCTCACTGCAGTTAAACTGGCTATAATCAAAAAGATGGTGAATAATACATGCTGGCGAGGGTGTGGAGAGAATGGACCACTCTTGAACCTTTGTTGGGAATGTAAATTAGTACAACCAGTATGGAAAACATTATGGAGGTTTCTCAAACAACTACACATAGATCTTCCATATGATCCAGCAATCCCACTTCTGGGTATATACCCAGAGGAATGGAAATCATCATGTTGAAGGGATACCTGCATTCCTGTGTTCATCTTAGCTGTGTTCACAACAGCCAAGACATGGAACCAACCTAAATGTCCATCGATGGATGATTGGATAAGGAAACTGTGGTATATATACACCATGGAATACTACTCAGCCATAAAACAGAATGAAATTCTACCATTTGCAATAACATTAATGAGCTTGGAGAAATTTATATTGAGTGAAATAAGTAAAGCACAGAGGAATAAATACCGCATGTGCTCACTCATATGTGGGAGCTAAGAGAGAAAAAAGAAAGGAAAGAAAGACCACAGTGGTGCATTGGACTTGCAGAGGGAGAGAACATACCTTGGAATACAAAGCGGAGTGGGGGTAAGGGGAAGACGGAGGGGGGGGAGGTTGGGGATAATTGGGTGGGACATGGGGTACAAACACAATTTGTGGTGAAGGACATGCTGCCCGTATGGATCTGGACTTCACATCTTGGGCACGAGGGGTGACAATCATCTTTGTATCTCAAGAATATTCATAACCAATTTAAAAAAAAAATAAACACTGGTCATTAATTCCTTCCTGAGCTCCCACTGTGTCAGCATTTCCAGATTTTGGACTGAAGACTACAGCATTAACTCCTTCCTGAGTTAACAACTTTCTGGCCTCCCCTATAGATTTCAGACCTGCCCCCCTTCCCCTTTCCCTCCCCACCCACCAATAATATAAGCCAATCCTTAGTCAAAGAAGTCTATTTCTTAAAAATCAGCACTTTTAACTCATATGGTCTTTGTTTCTCTATGTCTCCGTCCATCGAGTTAGGCCATACACAAAAAAAGACATTCTTCAAAAAAGGAAATGCAGAGTCTCAAGAAAGAAGTGGTCATATATGTATAACGGAGGTTGAGTAAACTGAAAACTTAAGACTGACTACAGGATTCAGCAACATAGGGTCAATGGTCACATTTACAAAAACTGCCTCAATGAATTGATGAGTTCAAAAGAGAAACTGGAGACACAGACTGTACACAACTTTTTAAGAAGTTTCGATGGACAGGGGAGAAAGAATAGAAGTATCTATAATGTTATGTGTGGAGAAGAGATTTTTACAACATGAAAGAAAAAGCAGCATAGTTAGTTGTCAGTAGGATTACCCAAAAGAAATGGGGCAAGTTATGCAGGAGGATAGCAGGCATTGTTGGTGTCCCACCCATATTTCCTTGTCCCTCCCCCAACCCCCAGTGGTTACCTGTAGTTTTGATGTACATTTCCTCTACTTTCTCCTTTCCAGATGACTCCTTTCCTCTAGCACCTCCAACTATATGCCTGAGGGCTAGTTTTGGATCATGATAGGCCAGAAATTCTGGAAAGTTAACACTCATAGGAGCCATCCTCAACTAATATGAGACAGAATTGGTAGACAAGTCCCCCTGCTTTCTTTCTTCTCAGGGAACACATTTTGGGCATTTTCTGCACAGACTCTCAGAGAATCCTAGTGACACTAAACTTGAATTGTTACTGTTTTCTCCCTTTCCTGTATAATTTTCCTGACTTCTACTTGCCTCCAAATATTTAACTTAGAGTCTGTTTTTGAGTACACCCAAACTAATACAAAGAGAAAAAAAATTTAAAAAGAAGTTTACTTTAATGTCATTCTTGAATGCTTGTGAAGGAATGTATTTTTTAAAAATGGAGCGTTTCTCCTTATTTGGGGTCATGAACAGTGTATTTAAGGCAGTTAAAGAGAATGTGTATTACATAGGTAGAGGTAGGTTGGTAGATGTAATGTTGACAGCATGTGTAAATTATTTTCCAAATACTTCTGTTTTTTTCAGTTCATTAGTTGAAAGTGAAGATAAAAGAGTATATCTTAGAAGACTGAGTACTGAGAAAGCAAAAAGTAGTTCTAGGGATGAGTGGACTAAGGGAACATGGTAGGATTGCCCATGGCAGTAAGGCTGCAGTTGAGGTTAAATTTAAAGAGAGGAGAAGTACTATTTTGCCCATCCAAATTCTGCTGCATAGATATAGGAATGGAGAAAGCTTAGAATTAACATTAAGTGGGTTTGAGGTTTTGCAAAATGATGATGGGAGCATGGACAAAGGAATTTTTGCTGTTTACAAGAGGCATATGATAACTCGATCATAGAAACTCTGGGTAAAGAGGAAAGGTGAATCTAAAGAAGGTGTGAGACAGAAAACAGAATAGGCAAAATGGATTGTAGAACATGATGGCATCTCAGAATCTTAAAATTAATCATGGAAGACTGTACAGTTATGACTAATGGCAAGGTCTTGGAGATGATAATAGAGTGGAGACAAGATGCCTGTCTCATCTCTGAGATGAAATATAGTGAAGGAACTAAATATCTAAGGGATTAGAAAAGAATTGAAGATCAGAGCTAGAAAAGACACTTCTATTTATCAAAAGGAGATACTCTTTGAAGAGGTTATGTTTTCCCCTGAGGTCTCCCCTCCATACATACATGACCCCAGTCTCAATCCATTGTGCATTTCACCCCTATACAGATTTTCTCTAAGTTCACCATGGTTGTGTGCATTAAGGTTCACAATATGAAGTGTCACCTTGTCTCTAATACAACTAAGAACCTATCTTTGTATTTAAGGCAGTTAAAGAGAATGTGTATTACACAGGTAGAGGTAGGTTGGTAGATGTAATGTTGACAGCATGTGTAAATTATTTTCCAAATATTTCTGTTTTTTTCAGTTCATTAGCTGAAAGTGAAGATAAAAGAGTATATCTTAGAAGACTGAGTAGTGAGAAAGCAAAAAGTAGTTCTAGGGATGAGTGGACTAAGGGAACATGGTAGGATTGCCCATGGCAGTAAGGCTGCAGTTGAGGTTAAATTTAAAGAGAGGAGAAGTACTATTTTGCCCATCCAAATTCTGCTGCATAGATATAGGAATGGAGAAAGCTTAGAATTAACATTAAGTGGGTTTGAGGTTTTGCAAAATGATGATGGGAGCATGGACAAAGGAATTTTTGCTGTTTACAAGAGGCATATGATAACTCGATCATAGAAACTCTGGGTAAAGAGGAAAGGTGAATCTAAAGAAGGTGTGAGACAGAAAACAGAATAGGCAAAATGGATTGTAGAACATGATGGCATCTCAGAATCTTAAAATTAATCATGGAAGACTGTACAGTTATGACTAATGGCAAGGTCTTGGAGATGATAATAGAGTGGAGACAAGATGCCTGTCTCATCTCTGAGATGAAATATAGTGAAGGAACTAAATATCTAAGGGATTAGAAAAGAATTGAAGATCAGAGCTAGAAAAGACACTTCTATTTATCAAAAGGAGATACTCTTTGAAGAGGTTATGTTTTCCCCTGAGGTCTCCCCTCCATACATACATGACCCCAGTCTCAATCCATTGTGCATTTCACCCCTATACAGATTTTCTCTAAGTTCACCATGGTTGTGTGCATTAAGGTTCACAATATGAAGTGTCACCTTGTCTCTAATACAACTAAGAACCTATCTTCTAGAATTTCTTCCCACATCTATCTATAAAGACACTCGATCTTAAAAAAATATTTTGATATATTTCTAGTTTCTATGATATCCTTTCAAGAATCTTAGGTGTCCTGTTATTTGTCATAGTCTTTGTATTGCAGGGAGTGATATTGTCATTTTTATCTCAAGATGCAGTGAAAAAGAAAGAGCATTGCCTTATGCTTGGAATTCCTGCCCTGTCTCTCACTTAGGAACTGAGTAGCTCTAGGGATGTCACTCACCATCACCAGTCATCATTTTTCCCATAAAATAGAGAATTACAATATCTACATTGTACAGAAGCATGACAATATCATCATGAACATCATCATCATCAATATAGCTAATGTTTACTAAGGAGATACATCTAAGCCCTTTAGAAAACAAATTATCTCATTCAATCCTCATAAGACTTTATGAGGTAGAAAAATTATTGTGTTTATTTTTACAAACAAGTAAAGTAAACATGAATAATTTAAAAGCATTTCTTTAGTATAAGCATCTGGTAGATGCTAGAGCCAGAATTCAATCTCACATCATTCTGACTCTTGCACATACAAATTCTCTTCTGAGCAAATGATAAGATACTTTTACAAAAAGCCATGACGTTGTACACAGAGCAGTTGCTCAATAATTATCAATAAGTAAGGGACCACTCTATGTGAGACTTTGTGCAATCCTTTTTATAAAATATGGATTTGGAGTATCGCATCTCTGAAAAAGCCTGCATTTTTTTTTCATATAGCAAAACCTGTGGGCACCAATAAATACATACAGTAGTATGAGAATGTGTGTTTCTGTGCGTGTGTGTGTATGTGTGTGTGTGTGTGTGTGTGTGTGTGTGTGTGTATGATAGATGTAATTGCCGGCAAACAAACCCATGTGTGTGTATGTGTGTGTGTGTGTGTGTGTGTGTGTGTGTATGATAGATGTAATTGCCGGCAAACAAACCCATCTCAAGCCACATGCTGTGATCTTGTCAGTTCTCATAAGCTAAACATGATCAGGGCAGGTCAGAGCTTGTCTAGATTCAACTCCAGGGGTGAGCCAGGTGCAGATCTGGAGCTGGCCTGATATTTCAATAGGTATAATTCTTCTCTGTGTGCTAGGTGTGAAAGACAGACTGGCAGCAATATGTCCTGCCATGTCAAGCCTCAGGTTGTTTGAATACTACATTCTTCAACTCTTGATAGTTGCCTCTACCACCAAACAGTGTTGGACGATGTCACTTACATAATTATATTGCATTTGGACTGGCCTCACTTCCTGTTGTGCCCCACCCATCTACACCTGGGCAGAAAGTGGAAGTGATCACAGATGGGCATCACAGGTGACAGAGCACTACGCCTCAGAACCAGAGACTGATGGGCAATACTTCATGGAACATGCAGTGCTGAGGTTTCACTGTGAGCTGTAAAGAGCTGGAAGACAGATGTCAGATTCAGCTCATTTTTACTCATTAATCACAGGAAAGGAGTGGTGTCTGCTTTCCCAAATTTTACTTGCAGATGGAAATTAGTTAGTAGATAACTCACTTAAAATATACTTTTTATACATGTCTGATTGTCTTCTACATTTGAGTCATTATTTGTAATCTCACTTTTATTTTCTCATTCAACCCTGATAAAGTTCTATGTAATAGATACTCCTCCCTTTGTTTTGTCTGTCCATCATTCATTCCCCTTTATTCTGGTAAATACATTTATGTTTCCCTGCTATCAAACTAGTTTTAGGCTTACTGCATGCACACTCTAGGCATGGGGTGAGGGCTGTAATTCAGTCTTAGTCAAAGAGAGTACTTTGTCTGTCCATGGGCAGATGTCCCAAGACAGTCCATGATATAAATTTCTGTGAATTTTGTTGAAACGGGGAAGAAAAAAACTTCTTTTTCACCTGACCTGATGACATAACAGAGGAGCTGCTGGTGACAACTTTGCCATTCCATTTGAGAGCCTGCCTTAAGAGGGAAGCCAACATAGTGGAAATCATGCCCCCGATAATGGTTCCGTTATCTTTTTTTTCTTTTCAAATTAAACAGTTCCAGTTAGGTTTTCTGTTATTCGTAACTAGAAAAATGCTAAGATATACAATCACTATTTCAGTATTGTGTTTAAGAAAATTGCAGCCCAGAGATGCTCAGAAATGTTTTACTTCACACATCAACTATCTGTCTTCGGAAGTGAACCATCATTGAAGTCCTACTGAAATTAACCCATCTTTTTCCTCTTACTACTTGCTCTCTGTTATTTTTTGGACCTAGAACTTTGGAAATGATTTTTTTAAGGGCTCTATCTGAGAGATTTAAATGAGAGGGAATAAAACTTATTTCCCAGTCCAAGGCAGATATCCATTTTTAAAAAATGCTATCTTGTTTAATTATTTCCTCCTTCTATCTAAAATTCCTTCAAATGAAGGAGAAGAGACAACTGGTTTAATGAACTTAAATGGCACAAACTCCTTATGTAACATCATTTCTACTATGAATGGTTATCATATTTTACACAATTTTTATATTTCAGGCACCATGAAAAGCACCTCACGTATTTTCTCAATGAAACTTCAACATTACCAGATGTGGCAGATTCTATTAATGTCCATTAGACTTCTACTATAAATTAATAAAGTAAATCTCAGAGAAGTTAAACATTTTTTGAGAAATCACAACCCAGTAGATAGTAGGCTGTGAATTTAATTCAGCTGTGACTTTATAAAAGAGAGTCCATGCTATAGCTATTCTTACATGGAGTACAACAAGCTTTTTACCTTTAATTAGCTAATTTAAATTACATAAAACACTTTTAAGTTAACTTGTAGAGAAGAAAGTTACTCATAGCATATCCCATACAGAATTATTTTCCCATTATTCTATGGGCAGAATTTTGTTTTGTTTTCTTGTTTTTTCCCCAATTAACTCTCCTCTTTTTATACTCTTTAGGTCTAGGGAAGAACAGAGATTTTATTTTCCAGTGGCATAGATGTTTCTTGTTTAGGATATCAAATTTGTACTTTGTATCTTCTGGATGGGGATAAAATTGTTTTCCCTACTCAAACTGATAATTGGATTATTTGTGACCCAGTGCAAACCACAATGGAATATGTAAAGAATAAAACCCTTATTCCATATTCTGTTGACACATACAGACATTAATAATAATAATAATAATAATAGTAACTGGAGATACATAGACAAGGTCTATCATCTTCATTTTATTAATACACATAATGAAGCAAAGGAGGTAAAACAATGATTATGATGATGACAATAATAATAAAAATCTACAGTCATAAAACACAGGCAAAAGATGGCTTAGATGAACAAGGAAATTGACCTAAGCCATTCTTACTATCCATTGCACCTATTTTCCTTTGCACAATGACAATGATTTCTTTGGTTACCTTTACTGTTTTGCCTATTTGTAATTTCCTATCTTCCTCCAGTACATAAAAGGGAGGCGGAATCCACAGGTAGGATGTTCTTTTTATTTTTTGTAAACCATTTTAATCTGAACCTGGAGGGAGCAGGCCGATACCAAGTTATCAGAAGCTGAAGTTACATGTGTTAAGAGCTGCCTTAAATTAAAAAAAGTGTGTGTGTGTGTGTGTATGCACACACTTTTATAATTCATTTAATCTTAAAATATGCTTTGGTTATAGGGTGTTTTATTGCTAACTTAGTCATTCTTATAATCTTGAAGTGATTGGGACTGTCAAAAAGGAAGGAAAAGATTTGGATGTGTGCAGATTGATTCACTGATCTGTGTGCTGGACAAGTGTACTGTTTCTGTCTTTCCACTTGAAGGAGGCAGTAAAGTTGAATAATTGATCTGTGTTCTGGATAGGTGTACTGCTTCTGACTCACCATTTGAGGAAGCCCCAAAGTTGAACAACCATGTGATTAGGATTAGAGTTCCAGGAAAAGGAGGATTTTTCTTCTATGACAGTGCTTTTCAGAGTCCTGAAAAACATTCATATTGTGGGAAGTTCACTGGAGCTCAAAACGAAGACAAAATGATTTCATGCTAATAATAAATTTGGGAGGTATTGAGGTAAAAAATTCATCTTTTCTCTCTCCAAGTAATTGCTATAAATGGAATTACATTCAACAACTATAGAATACACATTATTTTCAAATATGACATGAAATTTTAACCAAGGTAAGTTAGACCATGAACAATTCTCAATAAAGTTCCAGAGTTTTTTTTTCTTCCTGAAAAAAATAGAATGATGTTATAAATAAAATAAATGAGATATCTGTAAAAGCTACCATCTATGTAAAAATTAAGGAACAAATTTATAAATACTCCCAAGGTCAAAAATAAATCACTACAGAAATCAGACAGTGTTTCAAAATAATGACAACGAAAACTTGACTTCAAAATTTGTGAGATGCATCTAAAGCAGAGCTTAGAGGGATGTTTATAGCTGTCAGTGTTTATATTATAATTAGAGCTGGTTCTTTAACAAAGACAAGAACAAAAATCAATGAAAGAGAATTAATAGAGAAATGCAGCAATCCATATATTGGTTCTTTAAAGAGATTAATAACATGGATAAACAATCCATATCAAGATGGATGGAGAAAAGGGAGAAAGAAACACAGAGAGAGACAGAAACAGAGAGACAGAGAGAATGCAAGAAGGTGCACAAATTCTTAGTAACAGGTTGTAAAGAGTTGATTTCACTACAGATCCTTCAGAGAATATAAAGATAAGAAGAAAACATTATTTTTTAAAAATAGCAATTTAACAGCTTAGATAAAATGGACAGACTCTTCAAAAAGGAAAACATCAAAAATGACACAGAAAGAAAGAGAATATTTGAATAGATCTCTATACAATATCAATTTTGAATTCATTATGAATGACATGCACACAGAAAATTCCAGGCTAGAATGTTTTACTGATAAATTATATCAAACATTTTAAGAAGAAATAATGCTACTTATACAAAAATAGTTCAAATAAATACAGAAGGCAGAATCCAGCCAAACTTGTTTCATAAAGTCAGCATTACCCTGAAGTTAAACCTGACAAAGACATCTCAAGAAAATAAAATTATAGCAAAAGATCCCTCAAAATCATAGACTCACATACCCTTAAACCTATTTGCGATTTATATGCAGCAACATATAAAAGTGTACTTATGACTGTGGGAGGTAGAATAATGGTTTCCCAAGGATGTTTGTGAGCTAATTCCTTGAACTTGCAAAGTTAGGTTACATGGCACAGGGGAATTAAGGCTGCAGATGGAATTAAGGTTGCTAATCAGGTAACCTTAAAATAGGAAATTATGATGGATTATCTGGGTGTCCTAATATAATAACATTATATATAATAATTATATAATATATAGGTTGAAGAGGTAGGCAGAAGAGAGAGAAGAGAGAGATGTCAGCATGAGAAGGACTGGGTCCAACATTGCTGGCCACAATGTGTGGAGACCAAGGAAGAGATTCAAATAAAAATTAAACAAAAGGTGCATTAACTAATTAATGTGTTAAATTCATGATCTGCATGATACAAGAGCCAATATGGAAGTTTATAGTAACTTTGGGTCATTTTTAAGCGTAGAAGTTTTATTTATTGTCAATATTAATACAGTACATGCACTCCAGGTTTAAATAGATGTGAACTTGTGCAGATTTTAAAAATCTGGTTCCTTGCCTGAATCAAAACTCTATTAAAACTATACAAATTTGCATCCAATATATTTACTCAAAAGAGTTATATATAAATCCAGTGCTTGTTAGTTTTAGAGAGTACAATGCTATTTAGGATGATGGTCTAAAAGACAAACAATAGGTGTAAGAACTTTGACAGGGTACAAGGACTACTAAAATCTTGACTGCATAAGGGAAAGTATTGATACATCCATCATTCACAACCTATGGCAAAATCATTTTCATTATGTTTCTAGTAGAAATTATGGGGGCAAGTGTTTCATTGCAGTCATACTCTAGGAGCTCATTACAATTGCAGAAACAACCAAACCTACTGAATCAGAATTTACATTTTCATAACATTGGAAATGTGTATTTGCATTACATTGGGGACAATACATGGAACAAAGTGAAAAATTAAATGATCCTACTCAAGCTAACAAAAACACACTATGTCATTCTCGTTATTACTAAGGAAACAACATGTTCTTGGTAAATCAAGTGAAACTGTGGGAATAGGGAAAAAACAAAGAAATCTGTAACTAGTTGTGATCAATTAATTGTAAACACCACTGCACTCGGACCCACCAACTCCCTGGGGGACGTGGATAAAATTCCTACATAACAACTTCATTCCACATGTACAAGAGCATGACCCCAGCCACAATGGGTCAATGCACACATCACTAATAGGAAAGATCAATAACAAAATTAAATCGAGCCAACCCATACTGGGAACATGCATCAAAAACATCCTTAGTACTGACAATGCCTTTTAAATAAACCCGTTAATTTTGATATATTATTAACACGTCCTTTGAGAAACCCCAGGGCTTTCGGAACCTCCTAAAGCCATACTAAGCCAAAAGGTGAGGAATTCTAATTCTGGGAAGTCTTGTCAAGTAACCAAAGGTGAACAAACAAGAAATTCAACGGAGCCATGACACACACGCGGGATCCCCCTGCAGCCTAGATGAACAAGGGGTGTCGCTCCTCAGGCTCCCAAGCCGTTCCCTATAGCAGGATGGCTCTTGACAAAGAAAAGCTAAATAATGATGGGACAGCCCTATAATAGATTAGAAATTATCTAACATAATGGTAACTTGAAAGTTTTAGCAATGAATAAAAAGTTTGTGATTTAAAAGGAACTTATGCATATATTTTCAAATGAACAACAAATCAAATGAACATAAAAACTAAACGTATTATAAAGTAACATTTAAAGAGTTTATTAAAAGTGGAAATGATTTCTTTGCCAGTGGAATTCTGAACCATCTTAAAATTTTGTTCTGGTTTATATAATTTTTCTATGTTCTTTAATCAGATATATTAATTTTAAAATAAAAAATAAAATTAATTTAGGAAAGTATTTTTTTGAAATAAAGAAACCAAAGGTTAAAATTTGGATTTCTTTTGTTGAATATGAATAAAATTGGATGCAATAAAATAAGGCAGGAGAAAGAATCCTGAGTTGTCCTAAATTCTTTCTCTGACTGAAAATAGGACAATAAAATAAGAATTCTGACTTGCCCTAAATTCTATCTCTTTCTGCTAAGTCAGCATTAAGAAGACAGTAGGTGGCATTTTTCACGTGTATATTCTGATTGGCACATATAGCACAGTTACTGCCCACTGATGCGTAACTGAAATTAGCTCTTGGAGAGTCATTTCCCCCTCTCAAACTACAAATTTGTACAGGATTACCTGTGAGTGTAGCAGGGAAAAGTGGATAGAATGGGAGGGATCCAACGAGCCATCCCAAAATGTCCACAGAGATTTGTGACCCAGCTTTACCTTGGGTAGCAGAATGAAACAAAGAAATATCTCAATGTCCTTTTTTTTTCTTATAAAAGGTCTTGTTTTTTAAACTTCTTTGAACAAAAAGGTCCTCCATTTTAATTTTTATCAATAGGCCAAATTGTAATTTAAATAAAATGAAAATAATGGAATAATGTGTGCCTATTTTCAATAGATTTTGTCATGCCACATTGATTGATGAAAATAATTTACAGCAAGTAAGACCAATTTATAGAATCATGGCAAACTCATTTTATTTTTCTAGTCTAAATAATATCTTAATTCTGCATATTTTGAAATGGATATTCATACAATATCTCTTTAACTATGCCAAGTTTGTTGTAAATAACTGGAAAACTTTGGCATACCAAACTAAATACTCGGAGAGATTCATTACTGCAAAGAATTTTAATATAACTCTGACTACCTTCTGTAAGCTAAAACCTTACTTTATTAAGCAAAAAATGTCAGGAACAATACTAAATCCACATTACCAATTTTTTTTATTTTTTTTACCATGTCTCTGTTACTGTGCTTCTGAAGGGATTCACAATTCTCAAGGTGTTTTACCACTATGTTAACCAGGCTATGTTAAACTGCCAACCCCCACCCCACCGTGCATCCCCTGATCTGGGGAAGTTTTTAGTTAGGAAGGTCATTGACCTTGAGCACTGAGACATTCCGGTAAAAGTATATATCCAAGCTTTGTCAGAACCTTCTATCCTATGTTTTGAAGCAACTAATTCTGTTTTCCTAATAATATCGGATACAATCTCTTACTCATTCAACTTGTCACTAGGAGACTTTCTTATTAATATGCCTCTACAAATCTAGCATGCTTATGCAAAACAAAATAGCCTCACATAAGGAAACCATGAACTTTTACCTCTTTCTACATAACTGATATCATAAAATCATTGATTCTTAGAGTTAGAAGAGTTCTTATAGGGTACTTTATTTCTCAGTAATGTATATTTATTATATTAAAGACAGAGTGTGTTAAATGCCTCACTCTAAGGAGAAAAATGCTCTACCACTTGCAACATTCCTGAAAGAAGTTGATTAACACTGGTGAGAGAAGTTAATCAACCACACGTATCTTCCCTTCTGAAAGGGACTGTAAGATCTGAAACCAGAGGGATGCTTCATTATCATCATATATTCACATAACACAGTGCTTGAGCATTATTAGGCCCTTAGTAAACTTGAAAATGAGTGGGCGGCTTGGTGTTTATGTTGAAGTTGCTTTTTGTTATGTGGATTACAGAGTACGGGCACACTAAGGACTGAAAATTTCCTCCTTACCTGAAACTAATGTCATCTCCTTGTGCTGTCTAATCATTGGCTTTCTTTCTGAAAATTGAAGCCCACCATAAGTTTGCATCAAGCAGATTCAGACAACAACAACAAAAAAATCCCTGCAAGTTACATCAACCAGTATTTGTAAAGAGGTATAAAATAAGTCATAGAATTAGTAGAGGTGTTGGCAGAGATTGATTAGTATTGAAGGACTAGAACAAGGAAATTATTTCAAAAAAGAAGGTAGTGTCTGGACAAAGATAATTGAAGCAATAAGCAATCCCAAGAGGCTAGGTGAAGAGTTATATGAAGAAAATTGAAAACAATGCATCTATGATGCAAAAGAAAAAACAGACATTAGAGTGAAAGGCACAGTGAGGGGAAAATTATGTACTTACTTTGGAAAATTGTGAGGTTAGGTACAAAAAAGAAAAGAAACATATTTATTTCCTTATAACAAATTGTAAATATATAAATTCCAAATATACCAATAATTTTCTGAACAACTTTTTAACCTATGTTATAGACAAGTGGTGGTCAAAGGTTTAAAATGGGGTTATTATCTCTATGTTTGTAGATTGTGCAAACTTTGTTCCAAGATGCCTAAGGTATTTGTAAGTAAAAGTTTATGTTGAAGTTGCTTTTTGTTATGTGGATTACAGAGTACGGGCACACTAAGGACTGAAAATTTCCTCCTTACCTGAAACTAATGTCATCTCCTTGTGCTGTCTAATCATTGGCTTTCTTTCTGAAAATTGAAGCCCACCATAAGTTTGCATCAAGCAGATTCAGACAACAACAACAAAAAAATCCCTGCAAGTTACATCAACCAGTATTTGTAAAGAGGTATAAAATAAGTCATAGAATTAGTAGAGGTGTTGGCAGAGATTGATTAGTATTGAAGGACTAGAACAAGGAAATTATTTCAAAAAAGAAGGTAGTGTCTGGACAAAGATAATTGAAGCAATAAGCAATCCCAAGAGGCTAGGTGAAGAGTTATATGAAGAAAATTGAAAACAATGCATCTATGATGCAAAAGAAAAAACAGACATTAGAGTGAAAGGCACAGTGAGGGGAAAATTATGTACTTACTTTGGAAAATTGTGAGGTTAGGTACAAAAAAGAAAAGAAACATATTTATTTCCTTATAACAAATTGTAAATATATAAATTCCAAATATACCAATAATTTTCTGAACAACTTTTTAACCTATGTTATAGACAAGTGGTGGTCAAAGGTTTAAAATGGGGTTATTATCTCTATGTTTGTAGATTGTGCAAACTTTGTTCCAAGATGCCTAAGGTATTTGTAAGTAAAATTACCTAATTTTTTTTCAAATATTTTTTCTCAAAATTGTCTTCTGCTTAATATATAATAACACAGAGATGTCTGGATCACTTTCTACTCTTTAAAATATTATTACTATAAATGAGAAACAAGACCCTTCCCCCTAAAAGATCCACATTTGATGTGATGTGATTTGAAGTGTTGTCTTTCAGGGGTTTGCCCAGAATTTTGCATCACGGAGCTATGGGGCTTTACCCAGCTCGACATAGTTACTGGCCTATCTTCACTTAATGGCTCTCATAAAAGTCTCTGAATCAGAGCAAATGGTCTTTGTTCCTCCCACTGCCCCAGTCCTTACAGCACTTGTTAGGGGCTCATTGATTACTGTGGGAACATTTGCTAAGGGTCTGTGGCTTGGGTTTTGAGCAAAAACTTCCCCAAGGAGTTTTGTTTCTCTTTATTTTCACATTTTAGATGGTGTTAAAAAATGCGTCAGACATAATCTTGCCTTTGAAATAGAATTCTCTCAAGTTGTGTTTAATATATCACTGTCTGGCTTTCCGAAACTCTCCGACCCTACATCTTTAAATGTCCTTTGCTCGTCTTTGCAGGCATTGTCCTTGTAATATTGAAAGTAGCATAGGTCTGCTACTTTTGTAGTGGAGATACACACCCAGACTTATTCATTAAGGATATAGGTTAGGTACACATAGGAAAGAAGTGCCTCTTATTGAGTTCTAGTGCAGATGTCAGCTAGGAGCTTGGTACTTGTTTAAGTTGTGATTCATTGACCATAGGGATGTGTCACTCACTGAGATCTAGTAGAGCCAGAAGGAATTGTAGAGAGGTTTTACACATCAGTACTCTGATGAACAGAGTAAATGCATCTTCTTTACGTTATATAACTAACTTATTTTGCTTTCTTTTTTGTTATTGGGTGTGAGAAAGAAGGGGATTTTAACTTTCTAATTAAAAGTGCTCTAGGTACTTCTGATTTTAAAATGTGTTTTTCAAGTTACACCTTCTTATGGGTAAATGCTAAAATTTTCAGTTTTCTTTTCCTTTCTCATGCTTCTTCTGAAGATAGTGTCTGAATGTGTAAGGGCTGGAGAGCTTCAGTGGTTTTTAAAGGGGCATCTGGGGGCAACGTAGGAATTACACAGGTGGTCATATTGACATATGCTGACCCTCTGACTGATCTTGGCTAGGATAGCCCCTATTAAGAGCATCTGATGTCCTGATGTAATTATTCACAGTGACCTTTTTACTCCAAAAATGTTGTGGTTTCAAGGATATAATGATGGTCACTACAGACAGACGGCAATATCAGAAACCAGTTATAGAGACTACAGTCCAAGGCAGAACAGCTACCTTGTATTCCACCTATGTTCTGAAATCTAGTACACATATTATTTCATTTAGTTTAGCCAATACGTGAGCATTTTTCATGTGCCAGACACTTTCCTAGGTTCTGGGAGATTTGACATTAAAGAAAACAGATAAATCTCTGCTGTCATGAAGCTTAGATATTAGTGTTATGGGCTTATGGTCCCCATTTTGAGAAATACTAAATCATTGAACTTATTTCATAGATAATGATAAAGAGCCTCCAAAGAACAGTGATTTTTGCAAAGTCAGGTAAGTTAGTGGCAAATTCATAATCAGAATCCCACTTTCCCAGAAAATAGCTTAATATTCCATAACAGTGGTCAGCAAACTACATTGTATGGGCCAAATCTGCTCACTGCCTGTTTTTGTAAAGTTTTGTTAGAATACAGCCAAGCCACTCATTTCTGTATTGTCTAAAGCTGTTTTTGCACTATGACAGCAGAGTTGAATAGTTGCAGCAGGTACCATACAGCATGCCTAAAATATTTACCATGGAACCCTTTACAGAAAATGTTTGCCAACTCCTGTTTTGTAAAATAGGTATTACTACTACTAACAATCTCATTCAAGAAGGTAAAGCCTGACAATGTAGGCTTGTAGGCATAGCCATTTACCACCTGTGTCGCCTTCAGCAAGTCAATTAACCTCTCTGAGATTCAATTCGCTCATCCGTAAAATGGAGATAGTAATTAGTGCATTGTTAGTAGTGAGGATTAAATTAACTAATGCATGTAAAATACAGAGCTGGTAAAAGATGAGAAGTTAGTTATTAACTTTGGAAAGCTATTCCATGAGCTCTCATCTGGGGAAGGTTAGGGTATAGGGTAAGATTTTGTTTCTTGTGTTTTTGTGCCTTAACAACCAATAGCTTCCTGGGAGTTTTTGCACATAATTTAATGTGAGGGTTACATACAGCACTCAGGAGTAAACAATGAATTTGGGCTGTAGTGGCCTCTCAGCTCAGCAAGAGACATTTTTTCTTATAAATCTGTGTGGATCACTACTATGAGACTTCCAAGTTATGGGTTTGACTTAATGAGAAAAGAGAAATGAGGAGCAATTACATTTCCATTAATTGGACAACAATGCCCTTGACAAGGCTGCTGGAACCAAGGCATCCTTCTCTCTCCCAGGTATAGTCTTAGAAACAGCACCAATTGATTTATAAAATATGGGTTTATTTTTGCCTCTGAAATCAGCTGTCTCCATCACAAAGGACTGAATTCCAATTTATCGTAGAGTTGTTAAGCTGCTACAGGAGCTATGAGAAGTATCAAGAGAGGTTGGCTTTTAGCAC
>NW_007730657.1:259297-259809 GCF_000696425.1 Galeopterus variegatus
TAGAGTTGTTAAGCTGCTACAGGAGCTATGAGAAGTATCAAGAGAGGTTGGCTTTTAGCACCCATGAAATATGAGCAGATTCTAAACATTGTTGGGAAATTCTCAGTGGGACCCATACATCATTTGTAATGCTGGAATTGAAAGAACTAAAGCCATATATTGCTATGATTTGGTCCAATTTTATCTTAATTACTATAATAAAATCACCTAATACTTGTCTAACACTTACTATGTGCAAATACCTGTGTAAAGGCTTTATGATTAACACTCATAGATACGATGTAAGTATCATATTACCTTTATTTTACAGATCATGAAATTGAGTCTCAAAGGTTAGCTAGTTTGTGGTGGATTGCACAGCTACTTACCTTCAAAGGTGGATTGAGGTACACACCAGGTCTTCCTGAGTATATACAACATGCTGTTGGTACCTGCACCTTGTTTACATATTTATATTTATGCCTGTTTAGGGTTCCTCTGTGAAGCCTTCCCTGACAATACTCAGATTTTAC
>NW_007730657.1:260063-261194 GCF_000696425.1 Galeopterus variegatus
TGTTAATCATTTTCTGTGCTAATATAATTTTTGTACAAAACTGTTAGTTGCATAAAATTCCTAGTGTTTGCTCAGGCTGTTACCAGGACAGCCCTTATTTAGTGTATATTACTCATGGTTTAGGCACGTGGTGTAAAGTTTTATGTGAAATATCACATTTAATCTTCACAATAACTTTGTGAGATAGATATTATTTACATTTTTGATGCAACAAAACAGACTCAAAGTGATTTTATAATTTGATCAAATTCACCACTCCTAAAAGTGGAGCTAAGCATTCATACCAAAATCCATTCATTCCAAAGTCTGCAGTCTTTTAAACACTTTTTTGTAATTTACCTTGAAGGCCTACATTTTGTGGGTTNTATTTAGCTTCCTCTGGTGGTGGAAATACATTTTTAAAAAGCCTCGTTTATTAGACTCAAATACTTCCTCTGAAACACTACTTATTCTCCATCCCAGCTGCTATTATACAAGAATTTCTTTGTTTGTTTTAACTTTCCTGTGTTGAGTGAGTGCTCATCTTTATAGCAAGTTCTCTCCAGAGTAGAGGAGCTTTGAAAGACACTTAAACTTGGTCGACTACTGATAGTGCCAAGGTTTTATTTATTATTTGTTTGTTTGTTTGTTTATCTACCTATCTATTTATTTATTTATTTTTAGTTGGTAATCCTATTCTTAATTTTCTGAGGAACCTCTATATGGCTCTACTCATTTACATGCCTACCAACAGCACGCAAGAGTTCCCTTTCATCCACACTTGAAGGCTTTTCTTGGGTAATGTTTAAATAAAATAATGTAAAACATCTATCACAGTTCCAGCTTTGGTGGGCACTCATTATTACTAAATTTTTTTAACTCCAAAAGAGTATTTATTTATAAATATTTTTAGAAAATTATTTTTACTTATTTATTTACTTTTTATTATGAATATTCATGAGATACAAAGCTAATTGTCAACCCCTCATGCCCATGATGTGAGGGCCAGATTCCTACTGGCAGTATACCCATTACCAGAAATTACTGGTACCCCATGCCCCCTATCCAATTCTCCCCCAACCTCCCTCTACCTTCCCCTTCCCCCCCATTCCACTTTATAGCCCTAGGAATGATCCCCCCCCCCCCCCCCCC